>NW_027421871.1:0-83883 GCF_009905375.1 Apium graveolens | reverse complement strand
ATTTAGGATATATTAACGTGAAAATAATGTATATCAAATACAAATATCTTTCTTTATAAACATAAATTTTGTGTTTGGTTTCTGAATGGCTGAAATCAATTGTGTCTCTTGTTGTCCGAAGGCTCACTGAATTATTGTCCGGAAGAAGCTCAAGTACTGCAGGGAGTTGCAAGTTGAAATTCAAGAACCTGGTGTACAGGATGCTCTACATGCGGATCCCGACAGGGCCCGGACGACAACAGTACTTAACGTGCTTCAGGGGCTGAAAAATTTTTCTAACTCGAAGTATATTGTAATATCTACTTTGTCCCATATAATATTGTTGTGTATTAAATAATGTGAATCAAACAATAATTTATAATTTTTTTATTTAGTTGTTTTGATTATTTTTACAGCAGAAATGAATCAAATTATCACATTGTAATTTAAGTCTGTTATGATTTAAAATTTATTAAATTAAAGATGTAAAATACCGGATCATATTTAATTGTTGTATTATTTACCTTATTATTTTGAATTGTTTTTGAAGGAACATCAATAATAAAAATTAATAAAAGAAATATTAGACAGTTTGAATTAAAAAATGCGTCATTTTGAAACGATAAATCTTAATTTTGTTTTAGTTCATGAAATGAAAAAAAAAGAAAAATAATAATCACAACTGATCTTTACAAATAAATGAGAAAATGTAGATTAATAACTTAAAAATAGGTTAGAGTGTATCTAACATTAAAAATATTAGTATAAATTAGAATATGCTTAAAAATTATATTTAAAAATATAAAAATTGTATTCAGTTCTATTTTAGGCTATGCACACTAATGTGTTATTTCTAATGAACTAACAACGAGATTTACAGAAGAGGGGTTGAATGTAAATCTCAAACTTTTTCAAGTTTTGAGCAGTTTTAAGGCTAAGTGAATAAAGACAAATGTGTGTGAATTGCTTTAAGCAAGTGCAGACAGATGTATATTCAAAACACAAATGTAAATAACACAAAGACCTTTAAAAAACTTTTCTGGTGGATTTGTTGTTCCACCAGAGATGTGTATTTCAGAAAATCTATGATACAAAGAATTGATCACAGCTGCATCCTAGTACAAACTAGATGATTTTCTCTCTATATTTTTCTAAACAGCTCTGGAAAATCTTATCTAATTACTAGCTGCCACTTGGTATTTATATCACCAAGTTTTTCAAGTGAAGACAAAGATAAAGTACAATTATAAAATAGTTCTTCACTTGTTTCTACTCCATTTTTCTATCCAGTACAATATGGGATAATCCGTTGACTATTTCCTTTTGTACCAGAGTGAAACGGTGCTTTTTCTTTTGTTCCTCCAAGAGCCTACCACATTCCAGTTGTCTCTGTCAACCCATGTGCCTATGTCATCTTTATAAACTGTCACTATCAACTGCTATGGAACTGAGCATCCATTGAAGCTTTCATCCGTTGATGGCTTTATTCGTTGACACTCTTATCCGTTGATTCTTTATCCGTTGATATTTTAGCAGTTGAAGCTTTATCCGTTGATGCACTCATCCGTTGATGGATGTTATCCGTTGAAGGTTTAGAGACATCCGTTGAAGCTTTGTTTCTCATCCATTGAAGGCCTTTAAACTATCAGTTGATACTACTTCATTTATACAAAATTACAAGGCATGAAATATTTACAATTAGCCCTCCTATTTGCATATCCTCTAGTAGTCAACATGACTTATAATTTCCCACAACTTCTAAGAATTATAACTTAAATACAGAGACTGAAATGTGCTACAATACTAAACTTATTTCTAAGTAAAGCTACTCCATCAACGGATAGCCAAAGTGGTCTTATCCGTTGAGGCTACAAACACTAGATTTCTACTTAAGTGTTTTGTTAAACATATCATCAAACTAATGCACATATATTCCTAACAATCTCCCCCTATTTATGTCTATAAGAATTGTAGGCATAAATTCAGGGTTAACTTGATGATAACAAAACACTTAACAATTATATGAGTTGACACTAAGTAGAAATTCAAAAGTGCTGCAAAAGTATGTGTACTGAGATGGAATTGAAGATTTACAGTGTTTCCAAGGGTGCTCCTTTAGCCTGAGCAAATCATCTTCTTTTCCTTTGTACCCTTGTTTTCTTTCCTAGCCCCCTGTCATTTTCCTCAACTTGGAGTTGGAGTTGTCTGTAGAATCAGCTTCATCTTTATCACTGATATCCAACTTAGATTGCATGTCCTTGAGAGTTTCATTGCTGGCAATCTTAAGCTGGTCTTCAAGTCTGAAAAATCTTCTGACTCCTTTATTGTCTCTGAACTCCATCAACCAATGAGGTAATTTATGAATTGTGATTCCATGCTCTGGGATGAATAATGTTCTAGGCAAGGAATTTGGTTCCCTCCAAGTTTTCATTATGCTGGCAATCTTGTTGAGAATCTCAGTCTTGGTAGTTCTGGTAAACCAGTGTCCCTTTTTATAGCTGAGTAACTCTAATCAAGGTAGAATAACCCTCATTTAGAACTCTATGAAGTGGCCAAGTCCTTTTATTTCTTCCTTTATACTTGAACACTAGCCTTTCTGGTAGCTGTCTGTAGGCATCTATTCCCCTCACTTCCTCCAGCTCATCCAGGTAGAGTTCAATATCTGTGCATTCTTTTATGTCACAAATGTGAACATAATCATCCTTAGAGGTTGGTGGCTTGGGCTTAGGTTTGTGTTTCTGAGTGAATTTCGTTGAGGTTGGGAGAGGTGTGGATTTCGATTTTCTTTTCAGTTTCTTTGATGGTGGAGGAGTAGTTAAGAAGGTAGGCAATTTGATGGTGTCCCAATCAATAGGTTCCTCTTTAGGGATGATTGGTTCACCATGGATATTTATATTGGGGTCAGCAATAACAGGTTCAGGGATGGAAGGTAGTGGTTTAGATTTTGATTGGGTTGCCTCAGTGTTATCTTCACTTTTCCTTTGTGCATTGGCCTTTCTTCTGTTCCCCTTCTGCCATTCCTTTATTTCCTCACTTCTTTCCTCCACACTTTCACAAAGCCGATTCCCAAAATCCATATTTATATTTTCAGTCTTGTCTTCACTCTTGTCTTCAATCCCTTTCTTCTCTTCTTCAAGTTGGTTTGACTTTAGCTGTTTTTCAGCCTTTGCATGTGCTCTTTTGTCAGCTTCCAACTTTTTAACTTCTTCCTTTAACCTCATGATCTCTTCATTCTTGGCTATTGAGAATTTGGGATGACCTTGAATCACACAGATTCTCTTTCCCTCTCTATAAATAACAGCCATATTCATTCTTTCCACTGCATCCTTGGTCTCTTTGTGCTTTAAGATATTACCACCCAAAACTTTGTCTTCATCAGGCTTTGGAAGAGGAAAATCCACTTCTTTTAGTTGAGCAAAGTTTAGAGGGTTCTTTATAGAGTCCTTGTTAAATCTGGTGGTTGGCTTGAGTATCATGGGTTTTAGATTCCATGAAGAAGTTTCTCCAACCTTATTCCTCCTTACTGGATTTTGCTCCATAATGATTGGCTCAACTTTTGTGATGTGTTTCACAGAAAAAGATTTTGAAGTTGTAGAGCCAAACACTTGTTGTATCCTTCCATCAATTTTCTTCCATTGCTTTTTCACCTGAATCTCAGCTACTGCTATCTAGATTATGTCAATTCCATCAAGCTTTCCTTTGAGTTGAAGTGTTGGAGAAGTAGTGATGGCAGGAACTAGCACTTTGGATATTTGAATTTGTGTAGATGGCTCCCCTTCACCTTCCCTTTTATTCTCCCTCTTTTTGTTATCATCAAGGAGAGGGGTTAAGCCCTGTGCTTTAGCCAGCTGCATTAGTAGATTAGTCTGAGACTGTTGATTTTGAAGAATGGTGATCATAGAGTTTTCAATAACTTGAACTTTTTCCTCCAATTTGGCCATCTTCTTATCAGCATCTGATTCTTTTCTCAGTCTCAGTAACAGTTCCTGCATGGTACCAAAGGGCATAATTGAGTCCAGCTTCTCAGAATTGTAGGACTTCAAGTCAGCTATTTCTTGTTTGAGTTCATCCACACTTAGATTATATCTCAGTTGTTGTAGCTTCATGAGATGTAGAGAATCCAAGTGGGCTTGAAGAATAGCCTTGGTACCAGCATGTGATGTGTTCTGAATGGCCTTTTGGATAGACATGATTTGTTTGACTAAGGATACATTGAATTGTCCTAGTGTAGACTCCTTTGTCAATGCCCATTCAGGTAAATCTGGAATAGAACTAGGGCCTTCATCTCCCCCTAAGTTTATGCTTCCATCAAATGAAACAGAGTCATCATCATTAGAATTTATTCCAAATTCCTTAGATGGCTCACCAGCTGTAGAAGGCATCCTATTGACAGCAGCTTTAACCCTTTGTAGAGATTCTGAAGTATGTACTAGATTTAAAGTCTTTTCTGCCTCCTCATTGCCTTGAGTAGCCAACAACTGATAGGCTGACACAAGATGAGTAAAAGTGTCAGCATCCAAGGAAATATTATCAATTACAGCTTTGTAATGTTGCTGAAATTGTCTTTCCTTTTCAGCATCATCCACAATCATTGACTCACTAGCAATGGCTGGATCCACCCTTATACCCTCTGTACCTGCTTTTCTCTCAATTTCTCTCTTTTCTTGCATCAGGGGCTCCCCCTGGCTCACATCCCTCACACCCTCACCTTCACCTACTAAGGTGGTACTCCTCTCACTTTCTTTTGCCATGCTGGAAGAAATAGCATGCATATTTGTACTCTCAAGCTCTCCTTTTGCCTGGGAGCAACCCAGCCTCACACTCAAATTTTCACTCCCTTCCCTCAGCCCTATAAGTGATTGTACAGTAACCATGTCTTCTACACTTGGAATTAATTCAGTTGTTTGTGTAGAGACCATCAACGGATAAGGAATATCCGTTGAAGTTAAAACTGATGGTATCAACGGATAACTGCTGTCAAGCTTATCCGTTGAAGAACAACCACTTGTCAACGGATGAGGGATATCCGTTGAAGAAGGAAAAGAAGTAGAAATTGAAAGTGACATAATTGTTGAATCTGTGTGGATTGATTTTAATTTAGGTGACATAAATTCTTCAACTAAGTCTGAAAGAATTGGCTGATGATCCAACAAATCATCTAAAAGATGATGATCACCAGTATTTGAGTGGGGTTTCTCCCTGAGTTGTAAAGAGGGAAAATCAGGAATTGATGTGAATAACATGTCCACATCCAGAGATGGTGATGGAGAATTTGGTGATTGATGTGTGTCAATTTTGAGAGAATGAGGTTGTGACTCCACATTTGTTGGAGTCACATCAAGCTGAATTTGAGAAGGCATAGATACAGGTGGGTGTATCTGTACAGTGTGTGCACCCTGTGTGGAAATTTGGGTTTTGACCCTCTTTCTTCTTGTAAAGGCTTTTGCAGGTGAGTGTGTGGGTTCAGTGTCCCTCCCTCTTTTGTTCTGTGTCCCTGGATGGGGACTATTTTCAATAGCTGCGCCCTTTTGGGAGGATGCAACTAGGGATGAGCTTGAATCATTTTCAACCACCACAGCTTTTTGAGAAACTGTGGCTTGGCTAGCTGGGGTACCACTCACCTCTCCTACCTTATCCTGGGGGTTTTCTTGATGTTCATCCCTTCCCTCACCACTCACACCCTGTTCACCTCCCCTCAGGGTTTATGGTAGTTGTTACAACTGTTGTCTTTTGAGAAACAACAGAGGTGGCTTTCTTTGACTTTGGTTTTGAAACTTTAGATTTGGTGGCCTTGGTAGGAATCTGTTGGGGCAAAGACACAGATTCCATGGCCACTCTTGAAGGCAAAGAAATAATGGGGTTGGAAGTAGTAGGAGTTGAAGAAGCATTTACCTCACTTACCTGAGGTGCATTCATGATTGGTAAATATACCAATGGCACCTTGTTGTTGAGGTCCATCCTTAAAAGGTCTGCAAGGACCCTCTTCTCTTGTGCCCAGCACTTGAGCTTATTATTCTCATTATTTATGACCAAATCTTCAGCAACATGGTTAGCCAACAACATAAAGAATCTAGCATAGTAGATGTTATGAGGTCTATTAGCCTTGTTACCTAACCTAGTAGCCAATTCTAGCATAACATAATTGCTAAAATTAAAGTACCTATCAGAAACTAGCATATAGAGCATATTAACAAGAGATGAAGTTATTGCATCAAAATTACTAATTTTCCCAGAGAAAACCTTGATAAAGGCATCACCAAGAAAACTCCATTCTTTCCTAAGGCATTTTCTCTTAATACTGCCTAAACTAGTAGAATTAAGTGAGTAGCCTATGGAATCTAACATGCTAGATACATCATTACCAGTGTGTGGTGTCATGGCATTATTCTCAGGTAATTTAAAGCATGACTGTATATCATCACAGTTAATACAGTGGTCCTTACCTTTGAGAGAGAAGGAGATGGTCATATCAGTGGGATTGAACTCAGCCGTTGTCCAAATCTCCTCAACTACCTCACAGTAAATCATTGGGGCCTCCAGCATTGCATAGCTCAGTTTGCAGTTCTTGATGAAATCCATCATCTTGTGATAATCTGAGTGGGCTTCATTCTTTTCCACCAAAGCTATAAAATTGTTTTTCTCATAGACAAACCCAGATTGGGACATTATCTTTACCACTGGTGCCATTCTTGTGAGTAGAAGTTGCAGAGAAAAGATTGAGGGTTTTGCAGAGAAAGGATAGTAAAAGCTTTTGAAGATTCAAGAAAGCGTAAAGTATAAATGAGAAAACAAAAGGACTCTTATACTTTCTCAAATTAAAAAGCGTAAATAAAATGATTAAATAATATTTTTAAGTAAATTACAACTGTTAGGAATATATGTGTATTAGTTTGATGATATGTTTAACAAAACACTTAAGTAGAAATCTAGTGTTTGTAGCCTCAACGGATAAGACCACTTTGGCTATCCGTTGATGGTGTAGCTTTACTTAGAAATAAGTCTAGTGTTGTAGCACATTTCAGTATCTGTATTTGAGATATAGTTCTTAACTGTTGAGAGGAATTATAAGTCATGTTGACTACTAGAGGATATGCAAATAGGAAGGCCAATTGTAAATATTTCATGCCTTGTAATTTTGCATAAATGAAGTGGTATCAACGGATAACTTAAAGACCTTCAACGGATGAGAAACAAAGCTTCAACAGATGTCTCTAAAGCTTCAACGGATAACATCCTTCAACGGATGAGTGCATCAACGGATAGAGCTTCAACTGCTAACACATCAACGGATAAAGCCATCAACGGATGAAGACTTCAACGGATGTTCTGATAAATAGCAGTTGACAAGTGGTAGTTGTACCTACAAACAGAGGCACATGGGTTGACAGAGACAACTGAGATGTGGTAGCCTATTTCAGAAACATCAGAAAAAGCAGCCGTTCTACTCTAGTACAAAGAGGCAATAGTCAACAATGCACTGGAGTAAAATGGAGAAGAAACAAGTGGAGAACTTATTTTTTATTGTATTTTATCTTTGTCTTCACTTGTAAACTTGGCGATATATAAACCAAGTAGAAGCTAGTAATTAGATAAGAATTTTTCCAGAGCTGTTTAGAAAAATCTTGAGAGAAAAATTATCTAGTTTGTACTAGGACGCAGCTGTGATCAACTTCTTGAATCACAGATTTTCTGAAATACCATCTCTGGTGGAACAACAAATCCACCAGAAAAGTTTTTAAGGTCTGTTGTATTCTGTACTTTTGTGTTTGAATATATATCTGTCTGTATTAGCTTAAAGCAATTCACACACTTGTTTATCTTAAACACATAGACCTTGAAACTGCTCAAAACTTGAAAAAGTTTTGAGATTTACATTCAACCCCCTTCTGTAAATCTCATTGTTAGTTCACTAGGAATAACAATTGGTATCAGAGCCTCCTCTTGACACACAAAGAGCTTAAAGATCTTGGAAACTAACAAAGATGAGTAAGAAGGATATTGGAGTAAAAATCCCAGTTCTTGACAAAGACAGTTATCACCACTGGAAGGTGAAAATGCACCTTCATCTACTCTCCCAAGATGAAGGTTATGTAAACTGCATTGAGAATGGTCCTCACATTCCCCACAAAGTAGCCACAGTTGCTACGGCCACAATTGCTGTTGGTCAATCCATTCCAAAACCTAGAGCAGAATGGACAATGGAAGACACAGAAGAAGTCCACAAGGATAAGAAGGCTATGAACATTTTGTTTAATGGTCTTGACAAGGATATGTTTGATAATGTGATAAATTGCACAACTGCCAAAGAGGTTTGAGACACAGTTCAGCTACTGTGTGAAGGTACAGAACAAGTAAAAGAGAACAAAATGCAGCTTCTCATTCAACAGTATGAGTATTTTCATTTTGAAGAAAATGAATCTTTAAATGACACATTCAATAGATTCCAAAAGCTGTTGAATGGACTGAAGCTGTATGGTAGAGTGTACCAGGTGAAGGATTCAAATCTTAAATTCTTAAGATCCTTGCCAAAGGAATGGAAACCCATGACTGTTTCCTTAAGAAACTCTCAAGATTATAAGGACTTCACTCTTGAAAGATTATATGGATCCTTGAAGACTTATGATCTAGAGCTGGAACAGGATGAGGTATTGGAAAAGGGGAGAAAGAAAGCAGGTTCAGTTGCATTGGTAGCTGAAAATGAGAGAGAATGCAGACAAGAAACTGTGAGTTCTACATCAAACTCCAAAGATGGTATAAGAAATCAGGAATCAAGCAAGGGTAAAGAGCAAGTTGCTGAGAATGAAGATAACTCCAGCCAAGATGACTCTGATGGTATTGATGAGCATCTTGCATTTCTGTCCAGGAGATTTGCAAAGATGAAATTTAGGAAAAAAACTAGAGCCACTAGACCTCATAAGAACATGGTGGACAAATCCAAGTTCAAGTGTTTCAATTGTGGTATAAGTGGATACTTTGCAAGTGAGTGCAGAAAGCCAACTTCTGAAAAGAAGAAATTTGATCAAGTAGATTACAAAAAGAAATATTTTGATCTGCTCAAGCAAAAGGAAAGAGCTCTCATTACTCAAGAAAAAGATTGGGCAGCTGATGGAGAAGAAGAGGATGAAGATGTGGAATATGTCAACTTGGCTCTCATGGCTGATTCTGAGGAAAATGAAGTTAGTTCATCAAGCAACCAGGTAATCACTACTGATGTAACACAGCTTACTAAAGAAGAGTGCAATAATGCTTTTAATGACATGCCTACTGAATTGTATCATTTGCGTGTATCTCTTAAATCTCTTGCTAAAGAAAATAGTAGGATTAAAGAGAACAATCTGTTTTTAAGTAATAGAAATGCTGTGTTAGAAGACAAGTTGATTGACCTAGAGAAAACTAAGCTACATTGTATATCTGTTGAAAATGAACTAGCTGAATTTGTTAAGAAAGTAGAAATACTTTCTAATCAATTAGAGAGAGAGCAATAGGTGATTAAAGCCTGGAAGACATCTTGGGATGTTAGTGCTCAAATTGCCAAGGTCCAAGGAATTGAATCATTCTGTGAGACTGCCTGGGATAAAAACAAAAAGAAAATGGAATTAATTGATGGACTGTCAACGGATGTGGAATCAACGGATGATGAAAGTTATCCGTTGAAGGTTTCTCAATTAAAACAGGCAGATGTTTCTAAAAGTGAAAATCTAAAGAAACTCAATAAAAAGTTTGGTTCAACTTCCAAGAACTTTGTCAAAGAAGAAGCAAGCACATCCAAAGATTTCAGTAAGGTGAATATAGGGCACATGACCTTAGAACAGTTAAAGAATAGGCTCAAAGTGGTTGAGGATAAAAAGGAAACTAAAAGGAAATCTAATAGAAATGGGAAGGTAGGGGTTAACAAACATAACAATTACACACCTGACAAGTATGCTCCTAGAAAAAGCTGTGTGCATTGTAGTAGTGTTAATCATCTATCTGCTAACTGCAAATCTATTAAGAAAACTCCCATGCCTGTACCCTCTTCCATGCCTAAAATGTCTGCATCACCTCTACATGATATGCCTACTATGTCTCAACAGAATCCTTATGCATATTTTGCAAACATGCCATATTTTAACAATCCTTATCTTGCTGCATTTAGTATGCCTCAAATGCCATACAATATGCCTATGTGGAATAACATGTTTGCACAATCCATGCCTTATCATATTCCAAATGTGCTAAATGATTCTGTGACTAAACCTACACCTCAACCAACTACATCTAAGATCAAGGTTGACTCAAAGTTACCTAAGTCTAAAGATGCAGGAGGAATGAAGTCTAGGAGAAAGGCTAACAAGAATGGACCCAAGGAAACTTGGGTACCAAAATCAACTTGATTGATCTGGTGGTGTGCAGGGAAAAAGAAGAAATCTATGGTACTTGGACAGTGGTTGTTCAAGACACATGACAGGAGATTTCACCCTGCTCACAGAGTTTAAAGAGAGAGCTGGCCCTAGCATAACCTTTGGAGATGACAGCAAAGGGTTTACTATGGGATATGGCTTGATTTCAACAAGGAATGTCATCATTGATGAAGTTGCATTAGTTGATGGTCTCAAGCATAACTTACTGAGCATCAGTCAACTATGTGATAGAGGGAATACAGTTTCCTTCAATTCTGAAGCCTGTGTTGTCACCAGCAAGAAAGACAACAAAGTGGTTCTAACTGGAGTTAGAAAAGGAAATGTGTACTTAGCTGACTTCAACTCTACAGATGCAGAATCTATTACTTGTCTCTTCAGCAAAGCAAGTTCAGTTGAGAGTTGGCTATGGCACAAGAAGCTATCCCATTTGAATTTCAAGACAATGAATGATCTAGTCAAAAAGGACTTAGTCAGAGGAATTCCTCTTGTTGAATTCTCAAGGGATGGTTTGTGTGATGCTTGTCAAAAAGGCAAACAAAGGAAAGCATCATTCAAAAAGAAGCTTGAAACAACAATTGATGAACCATTACAGCTGCTACATATGGATTTGTTTGGACCAGTCAATGTATTGTCAATTGCAAGAAAAAGATATTGCTTAGTGATTGTAGATGATTTCTCAAAGTTTTCATGGGTCTATTTTCTTAGATCAAAGGATGAAGCAAGTGAAATCATTATCAATCACATCAGGCAAGTCAATAATCATCCTGACTTGAAGGTTAGGAATATAAGGAGTGACAATGGAACTGAGTTCAAGAATTTGTCAATGAGGTTGTTCTGTGAAGAAAATGGAATCATGCATGAGTTCTCAGCTCCAAGAACACCTCAGCAAAATGGGGTAGTTGAAAGAAAGAACAGATCTTTAATTGAGGCTGCCAGAACAATGCTTGAAGAATCAAAGTTACCAACATATTTCTGGGCTGAAGCTGTTAATTGTGCCTGTTTCACTCAGAACATTTCTTTGATCAATCGAGCTAAAGGCATGACTCCTTATCAGTTGTTCAAGAGAAGAAAATCAACTCTAAACTTTCTTCATGTCTTTGGATGTAAATGTTTTATACTGAGGAATCAATCTGACCATAAAGGGAAGTTTGATGCAAAGGCTGATGAAGGGATATTTGTTGGTTACTCAGCTGGAAAATCTTATAGGGTCTACAATCTAAGAACCAACATTGTTATGGAATCTGTGCATGTTGTGTTTGATGATAAAAAGATTGATGGACTAAAAGATGAGGGACAGCATGAGAGACTCAAATTTGACAACATTGAGATATATTGTGATGATAGTGAAGAGGAGAATGATGGAGATGACACTTCAAAAGGGATTCAAAACATGCCTTTGGATAATGCACAAAATACTGCATCTGTTGAAAGTCAGAATTCTGCATCCGTTGATAGAGGCAATGCAGTATCCGTTGAAAGATATAGTGCATCATCCGTTGAAGTACAAAATGAAGCATCCGTTGATCATAGTTCATCAACGGATAATCGATTTACATCATCAGTTGATAAAACTCCAAATTCCCTGCAAAGGACCAACAACTCAGGGGGAGTTTCAACTAATCAACACTCTGTCTCACATCATGACAATACTGAGGCCACCTCATCTAGAGCACATCTTCCACCTCAAAGGAAATGGACCAAGAATCATCCCTTTGAACTGATCATTGGTGATGTATCATCTAAAGTGCAAACAAGAAGAGCTACTCAAGATGAATGTCTGTATAGTAGTTTTCTATCTCAGGAGGAACCTAAGAAAGTGGAAGAAGCTTTATTGGATTCAGATTGGATATTAGCTATGCAGGAAGAGCTGAACCAATTTGAGAGAAACAAAGTTTGGAAGCTGGTACCTAAACCAAAGAACAAGAGTCCTATTGACACAAAATGGGTATTCAGAAACAAGATGGATGAAAATGGCATTGTCATAAGGAATAAAGCCAGATTGGTTGCTAAAGGCTATTCTCAACAAGAGGGAATAGATTTTGATGAAACATATGCTCCTGTTGCAAGACTTGAAGCCATCAGAATTTTTCTAGCCTATGCAGCCCATGCCAATTTCAAAGTCTATCAAATGGATGTCAAGAGTGCATTTCTAAATGGGAAATTGGAGGAAGAAGTTTATGTAAGTCAACCTCCAGGGTTTGAAGATCCAAATTTTCCAGACTATGTGTATTATCTGTTGAAAGCACTCTATGGACTGAAGCAAGCACCTAGAGCCTGGTATGAAACCTTATCAAAATTCCTTTTGGAGAATCACTTCACTAGAGGTACTGTTGATAAAACTCTTTTCTTTAGGAATGTTAATGGCTCTAGTATACTTGTTCAAATTTATGTAGATGACATAATATTTGGTTCTAAAGATAATAAACTTTGCAAAAAGTTTGCTAAGCTAATGCAAAGTAATTATGAAATGAGCCTGATGGGAGAACTAACCTATTTTCTTGGTTTACAAGTTAAACAAGTTAGTGATGGAATTTTCATTAGTCAAACTAAATATATTCATGATCTTTTAAAAAAGTTTGACTTAATGGAATGTTCATCTGCAAAAACTCCCATGGCCACTGCCACCAAACTTGAATTAAATAAGACTGAAAGGTCTGTGGACATTACAAGTTATAGAGGCATGGTTGGTTCACTTTTATATTTAACTGCCAGTAGACCAGATATAATGTTTGCTACATGTCTGTGTGCTAGATTTCAAGCTAATCCTAGAGAGTCTCACTTAATTGCTATCAAAAGGATTTTCAGATATCTCAAGGGTACACTAAATTTAGGTATTTGGTATCCTAGAGAATCTGGCTTTGATCTAATTGGTTATTCAGATGCAGACTATGTAGGTTGCAAAATAGACAGGAAAAGTACAACAGGCTCCTGCCAATTCCTGGGAAACAAGCTTGTATCATGGTTTAGCAAAAAGCAAAATTCAGTCTCTACTTCTACAGCTGAGGCTGAATACATTGCTGCTGGAAGTTGCTGCTCTCAAGTATTATGGATGAGGAATCAACTCCTTGACTATGGACTTCATGTTGATAGAATTCCTATCTTTTGTGACAACACTAGTGCCATAGCCATAACAGAGAATCCTGTACAGCACTCAAGGACCAAGCACATTGATATCAAGTACCACTTCATTAGGGAGCATGTCATGAATGGTACAGTGGAACTACATTTTGTTCCAAGTGAACAACAAATTGCAGACATATTTACCAAGCCACTTGATGAATCAACATTCACAAGATTGGTAAGTGAGCTAGGTATGCTTAATTACTCTTAAAAATTCATGTCTTAACTGCAATTTGAATTGAAGCCTGAAATGTATTACCTGAGAACAATGCAATGACACCACACACTGATAATGATGTATCCAGCATGTTAGATTCCATAGGTTATTCTCTTAACTCTGCTAGTTTAGGGAGTATTAAAAGAAAAGGCCTTAGGAAAGAATGGAGTTTTCTTGGGGATGCCTTTATCAAGGTTTTCTCTGGGAAAATTAGCAATTTTGATGCCATAACTTCATCTCTGGTTAATATGCTCTATATGCTTGTTTCTGATAGGTATTTTAATTTTAGCAACTATGTAATGCTAGAATTGGGTACTAGATTAGGTAACAAAGCTAATAGACCTAATAACATCTATTATGCTAGATTCTTTATGTTATTGGCTAACCATGTTGCTGAAGATTTGGTCATAACCAATGAGAACAATAAACTCAAGTGCTGGGCACAAGAGAAAAGAGTTCTTACAGATTGAGTGAGAATGGATCTAAACAGCAGTGTGCCATTGGTATATTTACCAATCATGAATGCACCTCAGGTAGGTGAGGTAATTGCTTCTACAACTCCTACTTCTTCCAACCCCTCTATTTCTTTATCTTCTAGTGTGGCCATGGAATCTGTGACAATGCCCCAACAGATTCCTACCAAGGTCACCAAAACTAAACTTTCAAAATCAAAGTCAAAGAAAACCACCTCTGTTGTTTCTCAAAAGACAACAGTTGTAACACCTACCATTAACCCTGAGGGGAGTGAACAGGGTGTGAGTGGTGAGGGGAGGGGTGAACATCAAAGAAACCCCCAGGATAAGGAAGGAGAGAAAAGTGCTTCCCAAGCTAGCCAAGCCACAGTTTCTCAAAAAGCTGTGGTGGTTGAAAAGGTTACTAGCATATCCCTAGATGCATCCTCCCAAAAGGATGTAACTATTGAAAATAGTTCCCAACCAGGAACACACAAACGAGGGAGGGACACTAAAGCCAAACACTCACCAACAAAAGCCTTTATTAGAAGAAAGAGAGCTAGAACCCAATCTTCTACACAGGGTGCACACACTGCACAGATACATCCATCTGTATCTATGCCTTCTCAAACTCAGTTTGATGTGGCTCCAACAAATGTGGAGTCACAGCCCCATTCTCTCACAATTAACACACATCAATCACCACACACTTCATCACCATCTCTGGATGTGGATATGTTATTCCCATCAATTCCTGATTCTCCCTCTTTACAACTCAGGGAGGAGCCCCACTCAAATACAGGTGATCATCATCTTTTAGATGATTTGTTGGATCACCCGCAAATTCTTTCAAATATAATTGAAGGATCTGTGTCACCAAAACTCACATCAATCTACACAGATTCAACAGTTATATCACTTTCAATTTATACTTCTTTTCCTTCTTCAACGGATATCACTCATCCGTTGACAAGTGGTTGTTCTTCAACGGATAAGCTTAACAGCAGTTATCCGTTGATACCATCAGTTTCACCTTCAACGGCTATTCCGCATCCGTTGATAGTCTCTACACACACAACTGAAACAATTCCAAGTGTAGAAGACTTGATTACTGTACAATCACTTCTAGGACTGAGGGAAGGGAGTGACAATTTGAGTGAGAGGCTGGGTTGCTCCCAGGCAAAAGGAGAGATTGAGAGCTCAAATATGCATGCTATTTTTTCCAGCATGGCAAAAGTAAGTGAGAGGAGTACCACCTTAGTAGGTGAAGGTGAGGGAGTGAGTTGTGTGAGCCAGGGGGAGCCCCTGATGCAAGAACATAGAGAAAATGAGAGAAAAGCAGGTACAGCAGATATAAGGGTGGATCCAGCCATTGGTAGTGAGTCAATGATTGTGAATGATGCTGAAAAGGAAAGACAATTTCAGCAACATTACAAAGCTGTAATTGATAACATTTCCTTGGATGCTGACACTTTTACTCATCCTGTTTCAGCCTATCAATTATTGGCTGCACAGGGCAATGAGGAGGCAGAAAAGACACTACATCTTGTACATACAACAGCATCTCTTCAAAGGGACAAAGCTGCTATTAACAAGATGCCTTCTACAGCTGGTGAGTCATCTGAAGAATTTGGAGTAAATTCTGATGATGATGACTTTGTTTCTTCTGATGGAAGCATGAACTTAGGGGGAGATGAAGGCCCTAGTTTTATTCCAAATCTACCTGAATGGGCCTTGACAAAGGAGTCTACAACAGGGCAATTCAATGTCTCCTTAGTCAAACAAATCAATACTATCCAAAAGGCCATTCAGAAAACTTCTCATGCTGGTACAAAGGCTATCCTTACAGCTCACCTGGACTCACTGCATCTCATGAAGTTGCAGCAAGTAAGACAGAATCTGAGTATGAATGAACTCAGAAAGGATATTGCTGACTTGAAATCCTACAATTCTGAAAAATTGGATTCAGTCATGCCCTTTGGTACAATGCAGGACATTTTGTTGAGATTGAAAAAGGAATCACATACTGAAAAGAGGCTGGCCAAATTGGAAGACAGAGTTCAAGTTATTGAAGATTCTGTGGCCACCATTCTTCACAACCAACAATCTCAAACAAATCTACTTATGCAGCTGGCAAAAGCACAGGGCTTGACCCCTCTCCTTGATGATAACAAAAAGGGGGAGAGTAAAAGGGAAGGGGAAGGAGAGCCATCTACAAAAATCCAAATATCTAAAGTGCTAGTTCCTGCCATCACTACTTCTCCAATCATTCAAATCAAAGGAAATCCTGATGGAATTGATTTAATCCAGCTAGCAGCAGCTGAAATTCAAATGAAAGAGCAAAGGAGGAGAATTGATGAAAGGGTGCAACAGTTGTTTGGCTCTACACAAGATCAATCAATATCTGTGAAACATAGCACAAAGGTTGAACCAATCAATATGGAACTGAAGCCAGTAGGGAGACATAAGGATGGAGAAGCTTCTTTCAAAGATCTGCAACCTATGATTCTCAAGCCCAACAACAGATCCAATAAGGACTCTACAAAGAATCCTTTAAAAGAGGTGGATTTTCCTCTTCCAAAAGCTGATGAGAACAAGCTTTTAGGTAGGAGTATTGCATATCTCAAAGAGACCATGGATGAGGCTGTAAGGAGAAACATGGCTATTATCTTCAGAGAGGGAAAGAGCATATGTGTGATGCAAGGACATCCCAAATTCTCAATAGCCAAGAAGAAAGAAACCAAAAGGTTGAAGGAAGAAGCCAAACAGCTAAAGGCTGACAAAAGAGCACAAGCAAAGCTTGAACAACAGCTAAAGTCAAGTCTAGTTGAAGAAGAGAAAGGAATTGAAGTCAGGGGTGAAGACAAGATTGCAAACCTAGATGAGGTTATTGGGAGTATATTTGGTGAAAGTATGGAGGAAAAAGAGGAATGGCAGAAGGGAAACAGAAGAAAGGTCAAGGCACATAGAAGGAGTGAAGACAACACTGAAGAAACTAAATCAATATCTAAACCACTACCTTCCATACCTGAACCCTTTGTTGCTGATCCCACTATAAACATCCATGGTGAACCAATCATCCCAAAAGAGGAACCTATTGATTGGGACACCATCAATTTGCCTACCTTTTTAACCACTCTTCCACTACCAAAGAAACAGAAAAGAAAATCCAAATCTACACCTCCCCTAACCTCTAAAAACTCAAAAACATAAACCTAACCCTAAGCCACCCATTTCTAAAGATGATTATGTTCACATCTGTGACATAAAAGAAATTTCAGATATTGAACTCTATCTGGATGAGCTGGAGGATGTAAGGGGAATAGCTGCCTACAGACAGCTACCAGAGAGATTGGTGTTCAGATACAAAGGAGCTGGGGAAAGAACATGGCCTCTCTACAGGATTCTGAATGAAGGCTACTCTACCTTGATCAGAGTCTTTTCAGCCATACAAAAGGATTCTGGCTTTACCAGGACTGCCAAGACTGAAATTCTCAACAAGATTGCCAACATAAGGAAAACTTGGAGGGAGCCCAATGCTTTGCCCAGAACCTTACTCATTCAAGAAAGGGGAACTACAATTCACAAATCACCTCATTGGTTGATGGCATTCAGAGATGAAAAAGGAGTCAGAAGATTTTTCAGACTTGAAGACCAACTCAAGATTGCCAGAAATGAAACTCTCAAGGAAATGCAATCTAAGTTGGATATCAGTGTTGAAGATGAAGCTGAATTCTTCAGACAACTCCAACTCCAAATTGAGGAAAATGACAAAGGGCTAGGAAAGAAAACCAGGGAACAAAGAAGAAAAAGATGATTTGCTCAGGCTAGAGGAGCACCCTTGGAAATACTGTAAATCTTCAATTACCTTCTAGTACATACACTTTTGCAGCACTTTTAAATTTCTACTTAGTTTCAGTTCATATATTTGTTAAGTGTTTTGTTATCATCAAGTTAACCCTGAATTTATGCCTACAATTCTTATAGACATAAATAGGGGGAGATTGTTAGGAATATATGTGCATTAGTTTGATGATATGTTTAACAAAACACTTAAGTAGAAATCTAGTGTTTGTAGCCTCAACGGATAAGACCACTTTGGCTATCCGTTGATGGTGTAGCTTTACTTAGAAATAAGTCTAGTGTTGTAGCACATTTCAGTATCTGTATTTGAGATATAGTTCTTAACTGTTGAGAGGAATTATAAGTCATGTTGACTACTAGAGGATATGCAAATAGGAAGACCAATTGTAAATATTTCATGCCTTGTAATTTTGCATAAATGAAGTGGTATCAACGGATAACTTAAAGACCTTCAACGGATGAGAAACAAAGCTTCAACAGATGTCTCTAAAGCTTCAACGGATAACATCCTTCAACGGATGAGTGCATCAACTGATAGAGCTTCAACTGCTAACACATCAACGGATAAAGCCATCAACGGATGAAGGCTTCAACGGATGTTCTGATAAATAGCAGTTGACAAGTGGTAGTTGTACCTACAAACAGAGGCACATGGGTTGACAGAGACAACTGAGATGTGGTAGCCTATTTCAGAAACATCAGAAAAAGCAGCCGTTCTACTCTAGTACAAAGAGGCAATAGTCAACAATGCACTGGAGTAAAATGGAGAAGAAACAAGTGGAGAACTTATTTTTTATTGTATTTTATCTTTGTCTTCACTTGTAAACTTGGTGATATATAAACCAAGCAGAAGCTAGTAATTAGATAAGAATTTTTCCAGAGCTGTTTAGAAAAATCTTGAGAGAAAAATTATCTAGTTTGTACTAGGACGCAGCTGTGATCAACTTCTTGAATCACAGATTTTCTGAAATACCATCTCTGGTGGAACAACAAATCCACCAGAAAAGTTTTTAAGGTCTGTTGTGTTCTGTACTTTTGTGTTTGAATATATATCTGTCTGTATTAGCTTAAAGCAATTCACACACTTGTTTATCTTAAACACATAGACCTTGAAACTGCTCAAAACTTGAAAAAGTTTTGAGATTTACATTCAACCCCCCTTCTGTAAATCTCATTGTTAGTTCACTAGGAATAACAACAGCCGTTTAAGAATCAACTGTATGTATTTTAAAAACTGCCTTTAATACAAATACATACAGCTGTATATATAAGTATCAACTGTTAAGAAAATAGAATCAACGGCTGTGATCTACTTGAATCGACTGATGTGACATTTCAACGGATAAAGTAAACTGTCATCCGTTGAAGAGTAACACAATTTTATCCGTTGAAGGATCAAGTTTCCAGAAATGTATTTGTCTTTCAACAGATAATGGACATCCGTTGGTAGAACAACTTTGACTTTCAACGGATAGGGAATATCCATTGATGGAATAATCTTTACTAGAAGCCAACTTTGTTCTTGCAACAAATTCATTTCAGGCTGTAATGCAAATTGCAATATAAACAAGAATTTTAAGAGAAATTAAGCATACCTAGCTCACTTATCAACCTTGTGAATGTTGATTCATCAAGTGGCTTGGTAAAGATGTTTGCAATTTGTTGTTCACTTGGAACAAAATGTAGTTCCACTGTACCATTCATGACATGCTCCCTTATGAAGTGGTACTTGATATCAATGTGCTTGGTCCTTGAATGCTGCACTGGATTCTTAGTTATGGCTATGACACTTGTGTTGTCACAAAAGATAGGAATTCTATCAACATGAAGTCCATAATCAAGGAGTTGATTCCTCATCCATAACACTTGAGAGCAGTAACTTCCTGCAGTAATATATTCAGCCTCAGCTGTAGAAGTAGAGACTGAATTTTGCTTCTTGCTGAACCATGATACAAGCTTGTTTCCTAGAAATTGGCAGGTGCCTGTTGTACTTTTCCTGTCTATCTTACAATCTGCATAGTCTGCATCTGAATAGCCAATTAGATCAAAGCCAGACTTTCTAGGGTACCAAATACCTAAATCCGGTGTACCCTTGAGATATCTGAAAATTCTCTTAATAGCAATTAAGTGAGACTCTCTAGGATCAGCTTGAAATCTAGCACAAAGACATGTAGCAAACATTATATCTGGTCTCCTAGCAGTTAAATATAAAAGTGAACCTACCATGCCTCTATAACTTGTAATATCAACAGACTTTTCAGTCTTATTTAATTCAAGCTTAGTGGCAATGGCCATGGGAGTTTTTGCAGATGAACATTCCATTAAGTCAAACTTCTTTAAAAGATCATAAATGTATTTAGTTTGACTAATGAAAATTCCACCACTAACTTGTTTAACTTGTAAACCAAGAAAATAAGTTAGTTCTCCCATCATGCTCATTTCATATCTACTTTGCATTAACTTAGCAAACTTTTTACAAATTTTATCATTTGTAGAACCAAATATGATATCATCTACATAAATTTGAACAAGTATACTAGAGCCATTAACATTCCTAAAGAAAAGAGTTTTATCAACAGTACCTCTAGTGAAGTGATTCTCCAAAAGGAATTTTGACAAAGTTTCATATCAGGCTCTAGGTGCTTGCTTCAGTCCATAGAGTGCTTTCAACAGATAGTACACATAGTCTGGAAAATTTGGATCTTCAAACCCTGGAGGTTGGCTCACATAAACTTCTTCCTCCAATTCTCCATTCAGAAATACACTCTTGACATCCATTTGATAGACTTTGAAATTGGCATGGGCTGCATAGGCTAGAAAGATTCTGATGGCTTCAAGTCTTGCAACAGGAGCAAATGTCTCATCAAAATCTATTCCCTCTTGTTGAGAGTAGCCCTTGGGAACCAATCTAGCTTTATTCCTTATGACAATGCCATTTTCATCCATCTTGTTTCTGAATACCCATTTTGTGTCAATAGAACTCTTGTTCTTTGGTTTGGGTACCAGCTTCCAAACTTTGTTTCTCTCAAATTGGTTTAGCTCTTCCTACATAGCTAATATCCAATCTGGATCCAATAGAGCTTCTTCCACTCTCTTAGGCTCCTCTTGTGATAGAAAACTATTGTACAGACATTCATCTTGAGTAGCCCTTCTATTTTGCACTTTAGATGTTGCATCACCAATGATCAGTTCAAAGGGATGACTCTTGGTCCATTTCCTTTGAGGTGGAAAATTTGCTCTAGATGAGGTGGCCTCAGTATTGTCATGATGTGAGATAGAGTGTTGATTGGTTGAAACTCCCCCTGAGTTTTTGGTCCTTTGCAGGGAACTTGGAATTCTATCAACGGATGCTGAATTATGACTTTCAACTTATGCAACATTTTGTGTATTATCCAAAGGCATATTTTGAATCCTTTTTGAAGTTTCTTCTCCACCATTCTCATCTTCACTATCATCACAATATATCTCAATATTGTCAAATTTGAGTCCTTCATGGTGTCCCTCATCTGTTAGTCCATCAATCTTTTTATCATCAAACACAACATGCACAGATTCCATAACAATGTTGGTTCTTAGATTATAGACCCTATATGATTTTTCAGCTGAATAACCAACAAATATTCCTTCATCAGCCTTTGCATCAAACTTCCCTTTGTGGTCAGGTTGATTCCTTAGTATAAAGCATTTACATCCAAAGACATGAAGAAAGTTTAGAGTTGGTTTTCTTCTCTTGAACAACTGATAAGGAGTCATGCCTTTAGCTTGATTGACCAAAGAAATATTCTGAGTGTAGCAAGCACAATTAACAGCTTCAGCCCAGAAATATGTTGGTAGCTTTGATTCTTCAAGCATTGTTCTAGCAACTTCAATCAAGGATCTGTTCTTTCTTTCAACTACACCATTTTGCTGTGGTGTTCTTGGAGCTGAGAACACATGCATGATTCCATTTTCTTCACAGAACAGCCTCATTGTAGAATTCTTGAACTCAGTTCCATTGTCACTCCTGATATTCCTAACCTTCAAGTCAGGATGATTATTTACTTGTCTAATGTGATTGATAATGATTTCACTTACTTCATCCTTTGATCCAAGAAAGTATGTCCATGAAAACTTGGAGAAATCATCTACAATCACTAAACAATATCTTTTCCTTGCAATTGACAATACATTGACTGGTCTAAACAAATCCATATGCAATAGCTGTAGTGGTTCATCAATTGTTGTTTCAAGCTTCTTTTTGAATGATGCTTTCCTTTGTTTACCTTTCTGGCAAGCATCACATAGACCATCCTTTGAAACTTCAACTTTCCTCTTGACTTGCTTTGCTGAAAAGACAAGTGATTGATTCTGCATCTGTAGAGTTGAAGTCAGCCAAGTACATATTTCCTTTTCTAACTCCAGTTAGAACCACTTTGTTGTCCTTCTTGCTGGTAACAACACAGGCTTCAGAATTGAAGGAAACAGTATTCCCTATGTCACATAGTTGACTGATGCTCAGTAGATTGTGTTTGAGACCATCAACTAATGCAACTTCATCAATGATGACATTTTCTGTTGAAATCAAGCCATATCCCATAGTGAACCATTTGTTGTCATCTCCAAGGTTATGCTAGGGTCAGCTCTCTCCTTAAACTCTATGAGCAGGGTGAAATCTCCTGTCATGTGCCTTGAACAACCACTGTCCAAGTACCATATATTCCTTCTTATTCCATACACACAACAAAATCAAATCAAGTTGATTTTGGTACCCAAGTTTCCTTGGGTTCAGCCTTGTTAGTCTTTTTCCTAGACTTCACACTTACTGCATCTTTTGACTTAGGTAACTTTGAGTCAACCTTGGTCTCAGATGTAGATGGTTGAAGTGTAGGATTAGTCACAGAATTATTTAGCACATTTGGTTGAATTTGATAAGACATGGATTGTGCAAACATGTTATTACACATAGGCATGTTGTATGACATTTGAGGCATACTAAATGCAGCAAAATAAGGATTATTAACATATGGCATGTTTGCAAAATATGCATAAGGATTCTATTGAGACAGAACAGGCATGGCATTCAATGGTGACATAGACATGTTAGGCATGGAAGAGGTTAAAGGCGTGGGAGCATTCTTAACAGATTTGCAGTTAGCAGATAGATGATTAACACTACTACAATGCACACAACTTTTTCTAGGAGCATACTTATCAGGTGTGTAATTGTTTATGTTTGTTAATCCCTACCTTCCCATTTCTATTGGATTTTCTTTTGGTTTCCTTTTCATCCTCAACCAACTTAAGACTATTCTTCAACTGATCTAAAGTCATGTGTCCTATATTCACCTTACTAGCATCTTTGGATGTGCTAGCTTCTTCTTTGACAAAGTTCTTGGAAGTTGAACCAAACTTCTTTTTGAGATTTTTCAAATTATCTCTTTTAGAATCATTTGCCTGTTTTAATTGATGAGCCTTCAACGGATGCTCCTTTTCTTCCGTTGATTCCACATCCGTTGATAATCCATCAATTAATTCTATTTTCTTTTTGTTTTTCTCCCAGGCATTCTCACAGAATGATTCAATTCCTTGAACCTTGACAATTTGAGCACTAACATCCCTAGTTGTTTTCCAGGTTTTAATCACCTCTTGCTCTCTCTCTAATTGTTTAGAAAGTATCTCTACTCTCTTAACAGATTCAGCTAGCTCACTTTCAACAGATAAACAATGCAATTTAATTTTCTCTAGGTCAATCAACTTATTTTCTAGCACAGCATTTCTATCACTTAAAAACAGATTGTTCTCTTTAATCCTACTATTTTCTTTAGCAAGAGATTTAAGAGACACACGCAAATGATACAATTCAGTAGACATGTCATTGATAGCATCATTGCATTCATCTTTAGTAAGCTGTGATACATCAGTAGTGATTACCTGGTTGCTAGATGAACTAACTTCATTTTCTTCAGAATCAGCCATGAGAGCCAGGTTGACATATTCCACATCTTCATCCTCTTCAGCTCCATCAGCTGCCCAGTCTTTTTCTTGAGTGATGAAAGCCCTTTCTTTTTGCTTGAGCAGTTCAAAATATTTCTTTTTGTAATCCACTTGCTCAAATTTCTTCTTTTCAGAAGTTGGCTTTCTACACTCACTTGCAAAGTGTCCACTTGTGCCACAGTTATAACACTTGAACTTAGACTTGTCCACCATGTTCTTGTATGGTTTAGTGGCTCTAGTGTTTTTCCTGAATTTCATCTTTGGAAATTTCCTGGACAAGAATGCAAGATGCTCATCAATTCCATCAGAGTCATCTTGACTGGAGTTGTCCTCAATGTCAACAGCTACTTCCTATCCCTTGCTTGATTCTTGCTTGCTTACACCAACCTTGAAACTTGGTGTTGATCTCACAGTCTCTTGTCTGCATTCTTCTTTTTCATTTTCAGCTACCAAAGCAACTGAACCTCCTTTCTTCCTTCCCTTTTCCAACACCTCATCCCCTTCCAACTCAAGTTCATAAGTCTTCAAAATTCCATATAATCTTTCAAGAGTGAAGTCCTTATAATCTTGAGAATTTCTCAAGGAAACAGTCATGGGTTTCCATTCCTTTGCCAAGGATCTTAAAAATTTAAGATTTGAATCATTCACCTGGTACACTTTACCATACAGCTTCAATCCATTCAACAGCTTTTGGAATCTATTAAATGTGTCATTTAAAGATTCACCTTCTTCAAAGTGAAAATACTCATACTGTTGAATGAGAAGCTGCATCTTGTTCTCTCTTACTTGTTATGTACCTTCACACAGCAATTGAACTGTGTCCCAAACCTCTTTGGCAGTTGTACAATTGATCACATTATCAAACATGTCTTTATCCAGACCATTAAACAAGATATTCATGGTCTTCTTATCCTTGTGAACTTCATCAGTGTCTTCAATTGTCCATTCTGCTCTAGGCTTTGGAAAAGATTGGCCAACAACAACTGTAGCTGTAGCAACTGTGACTACCTTGTGGGGAATGTGAGGACCATTCTCTATGCAGTTGACATAACCTTCATTTTGAGAGAGAAGATGAAGGTGCATTTTCACCTTCCGGTGGTGATAACTGTCTTTGTCAAGAACTGGGATCTTTACACCAACATCCTTCTTGCTCATCTTTGTTAGCTTCCAAGATCTTTAAACTCTTTGTGTGTCAAGAGCTTGCTCTGATACCAATTGTTATTTCTAATGAACTAACAATGAGATTTATAGAAGGGGGGTTGAATGTAAATCTCAAAACTTTTTCAAGTTTTGAGCAGTTTTAAGGCTAAGTGAATAAAAGACAAATGTGTGTGAATTGCTTTAAGCAAGTGCAGACAGATGTATATTCAAAACCCAAATGTAAATAACACAAAGACCTTTAAAAAACTTTTCTGGTGGATTTGTTGTTCCACCAGAGATGTGTATTTCAGAAAATCTGTGATACAAAGAATTGATCACAGCTGCGTCCTAGTACAAACTAGATGATTTTCTCTCTATGTTTTTCTAAACAGCTCTGGAAAATCTTATCTAATTACTAGCTGCCACTTGGTATTTATATCACCAAGTTTTTCAAGTGAAGACAAAGATAAAGTTCAATTATAAAATAGTTCTTCACTTGTTTCTACTCTATTTTTCTATCCAGTACAATATGGGATAATCCGTTGACTATTTCCTTTTGTACCAGAGTGAAACGACTGCTTTTTCTTTTGTTCCTCCAAGAGGCTACCACATTCCAGTTGTCTCTGTCAACCCATGTGCCTCTGTCAGCTTTATAAACTGTCACTATCAACTGCTATGGAACTGAGCATCCATTGAAGCTTTCATCCGTTGATGGCTTTATTCGTTGACACTCTTATCCGTTGATGCTTTATCCGTTGATGCTTTAGCAGTTGAAGCTTTATCCGTTGATGCACTCATCAGTTGATGGATGTTATCCGTTGAAGGTTTAGAGACATCCGTTGAAGCTTTATTTCTCATCCGTTGAAGGCCTTTAAACTATCAGTTGATACTACTTCATTTATACAAAATTACAAGGCATGAAATATTTATAACTAGCCCTCCTATTTGCTTATCCTCTAGTAGTCAACATGACTTATAATTTCCCACAACTTCTAAGAATTATAACTTAAATACAGAGACTGAAATGTGCTACAATACTAAACTTATTTCTAAGTAAAGCTACCCCATCAACTGATAGCCAAAGTGGTCTTATCCGTTGAGGCTACAAATACTAGATTTCTACTTAAGTGTTTTGTTTAACATATCATCAAACTAATGCACATATATTCCTAACAAAATGATTTATAAAAAACTGCACCAAAGAAATTTGAAAGATTTTAATTATAAATATGAATAAATAAATATTAAACTAGTAGCAAGATGTATATAGGCATTTATATTAAACTTGAAATTTTATTATAATACAAAACTTTCTTTCGGAAAAAGAACTTATAACACTAAACATAAAATACAAAATAAATAAAATTACCCTTAATTAAATTTATACAGGTGATTTTCAAAACAATGTGAAAATGTCATCGAAACGTATCTTATCAAAGCTTTATCATCCCCTGGAAAAATAATGAAGTGGATGACCACCTTATTCGTTTTTTTACTTAGCTTCAGATAATGGAATACTGAATACTGTTTCAGAGATTACAAAAAGCAATTTTATATGCATTTCAATCAGAATTATCGAATATTTCCAAGCCAATTAGCTTTAGATCAGATTACTCCAATATGCTTCACTCCTCGCTTTGGAAAATTATTTCATCGGTAATAATTCAAAGAGGTGTGTTAACGACTACTATAAAAATTTGTTTTTAATATAAAAATTTGTTTTTTTTCTATATATTTCAAAACTTCTCAAAAATAATAAAAATTTTACAATATAAAAATTAACTATACATTCTCACATCCGCTATTTTTTTCCACTACACTAACTTTATACATTAAATATTGATTGATCTTGCCACTTTACTCAATTTTCTTATTTTCACTCCCAATATTTAACTTTTTCTTAACCTCCGTGCACATATAACAAATGTATACTACTTCTACTTCACTCAGCTTTGTTACCATAATTCAGTCAAGTCATTAGTTATAGAATTACACTTAACCCCCGAGTAGGGTACCTGTCATGAGACTCTTAGAAGGCATGCCTATAGCCATGTTTTTTGTCAAAAGATATGCCCAAATGACATGCCATTTATCAATTAAATATAATAAAATTTAATACATAATTTTTATACTTATATACAGTAAATTTGAATATAAAATTAAAATTAACATAATAACAACGGAATACCATCATAATACGCATTTATATTAATAACTTTTTAGATATTCAAATATATGTAAATATTTTAGAATTATATTTTTTATTTTTAGATATTTTTAATATTAAAATAATTATTAAAAAATAAAAAAATAGTAAAAAAGCATGCCAAAACATGAAAAAGGCATGCCTAACTAATTAACGTTATCCATCTTGACATGCACCCTACCCCAAGGCCATAAATGAAGAGTAGAATTATTCAGCAGATCTTCGCCACACATTCCTTATCACTTAACATTTCATTTGCATTACAACTACTACACTTTGTGCTTGGTAGTTCTTGTCAAACACCCCATTCAATTCCTTCCAAAACCTTCACCATACAATCCTTATCGCTTAACATTTTACAAAAGGTGATTCCATCTGCATTGCAACTACTGCATTTTGTGCTTGGTTTCTGAATGGCTGAATCAATTGTGTCCATTGTTGTCGGAAGGATCACTGATTTACTAAGCGAAGATTCTCAAGTTCTGCATGGAGTGCAAGATGAAATTCAAGAACTGGTAACGCAACTCTTGCGGATCAAGACATTCTTAAGAGATGCTGATTCAAGGTTAGATGAAGAAAAAATCCGAATTATGCTTGCTGAAGTACGGGAACTTGCCTATGATGCTGAACATGTTGTCGAAACTTTTCTTGTCAAAGCTTTATCATCCCCTGGAAAAATAAATCAGAGGATGAACACAAGGACGTTTTCAAGAAAGCTCAAAGATATTAAAAGAAAGATGTCACTTCTCTTCAATCGCTTTCGTGATTGTAATATCAAATCAACATTAGAATCCCCTGAATCATCAAATTCATCTCATGGACAACCAGGAATGCTTAAGAGATTTCACACTTTTACTACTGTTGAACCAGAAATATTTGTTGGATTTCAGGCTGATGTTGATCGATTGGTTGGATATCTGGTAGATGAAAGTGATGCCTCATACCCGCTCATCTCTATTTGTGGAATGGGAGGTCTAGGCAAGACAACTCTGGCTCAAAAAATATACAATCATTCCACCATCAAGGCTCACTTTGCAGGTTTAGCTTGGGTTTCCATTTCACAAAAGTGGCAAACGAGACAAGTGTTGCAGAGAATACTTATAGGTCTCGTCCATGAGAAGAAAGAGGAAATCTTTACTTGGGACGAAGACAAGCTAGTGGAGAATCTGCTACAAATCCAGCAAAAGAAAAACTGTTTGATAGTACTTGATGACATTTGGTCAAATGATGCTTGGGATTCTATAAAGGCGGCTTTCACTGCTGAAAAATCTTTAAGCAAATTAATGCTTACAAGTCGTAATATTGATGTTGCTGAGTACGTAAATCCAAATGGACTCATTCACCAACCAGGACTTCTAAGCCCCGATCAAAGTTGGGAGCTACTTCAGTTGAAAGCACTTCCTACAAGAGGAGGTTATGTAGGTAATTTACATACCTTTCTTGTTAATTTCATTTCATCTGTTTAAGGTAAGTAAATGGACTGCAAAGTTATGACACCTCTTATGAAACAGCTGATTTTTGTAAAACTAGACTTGAAAAATCAAATGAAAAACTCTGAAACTCCTAGTATGAACAATAAAAGTAGTTAAACCGTGTTTTGAAACTTACGGAAAACCAGTTGCTTTCCTACAGAGTTCCTGACCATAAGTAATTTGTTTCGTGAAAAAGAAGCAGGAGAAGAGGTTTCCAGGTGTTCTCTTTTTTCTTAATGAATCGCCCTAGCTTAATATTATGTGGGCTTATACATACCTTTCTTGTTGTTTTGTCTGTTACAGACGTTGCTAGAGACTATAAAAAAATGGAAGAACTGGGAAGAGAAATGGTGGCAAATTGTGGTGGTCTTCCACTAGCCATAGTAACCTTGGGTGGAGTTCTTGTCACTAAACCATCACTGATAGAGTGGGAGAAGGTACATGGTGACATTATCACATCCCTGAAGAGGGGGAAAGGATCGGGACAAGATTATGAAAGTCAAATATTAAATGTTTTAGGTTGGAGTTACAATGACTTACCCCCGCAGCTGAAGCCATGCTTTCTTTATTTAGGTAAATTTATGGAAGATGAATGGATCGATGCAGAAAATTTATATCAGTTGTGGATCGCTGAAGGGATGGTACTATCGAGTGATAAAAAGGAAGGAGAAACAATGATGCAAGTCGCTGAATCTTACATGGGAGAACTTGTCCATAGGAGTATGGTTCAAGTGAGGTTTAATGATTTGGAATCATCTCTTACGAAGTTCAAAAGTTGTTCTCTTCATGATCTTATGAGAGACCTATCTTTATCCCAGGCAAAAGCAGAAGATTTTTTCAAAGTAATTGATACTGGAGAAGGAAATGATTTGAATCTCAATCGTTCAGTTATCTCCCGGGAAGCTAAAACTAGACAACTTGTATTTTATCTGAAAAGTGGCGTAGAAGCTAATTCCTACTTTACCAAGAAACCCCATCACCAACAATACCGATCAATTTTATTTCTGGATCGTGAAGATGAAAGTCAGCAACTACGATTGGGACTGTATTTGGCCAATTTTAAGTTGCTAAGAGTTTTGTCTCTTGAAAGAGTAACACATAGTAGACGATCTGCTTTAGGTACCTTTTTGGGTAGTAATATCGAAAGAGTATTAGGCAGCCTTGTTTACTTGCGTTATCTCAGTCTAAGGGGTTCTAAGTTGAAAACGTTTCCATTCATAAAAAAGTTGGTGCTACTACAGACTCTCAACCTAAACGTACCTAGGACATCACCAGTGTTCAGTAATGATTTGGGCAAGTTGTCATTTTTGCGTCATTTGTATTTACCTCCTCGGGTCTCTCTCAAATTACTGAAGAATACCAAATTAAGGTTCAATGGACTGAGCAAATTAGAGACACTCGAAAATTTCAATACTGAGTGGTGTGAGATTAAGGATCTACCAAAATTATCCGGTCTTCGGAAACTAAAGCTAACAGCAGAGGGTGGTTATGATGATGTGAAAGAGATGTTAAAGTACTTATCTGATTTGGCCTTGTCATCAAATTCCTCTATCCTGTACACGAGCCTTATTATGCGGATATCTGATGATCCGGGATTCAGAAATGATCCAGACATGATAAGACAGCTGTTTGGGAATCATAAGATCAACCTTCAGGAATTACAAATTTACGGAAAGCTCCCAGAGTTGTCTGAAATATTTGAGGAGCAGCGGCAGCAACTTAATCATAATCATATTGATGTGTCTTTGATTCGTATCACTGAGTTAACCTTATGCAGATCGTGCCTGGAGGAAGACCCAATGCCAGTACTGGAGAAGATTCCAACTTTGAGGGAATTGTATTTACCAGGTAACGCATACAAAGGAAAGGAAATGGTATGCTCAGGCATGGGTTTCCCAAGACTCACCCGGCTTCATCTGGGGAATATTGACAATTTTGAAAGTTGGAGGGTGGAGAAAGGAAGCATGCCTCTTCTTCAAAAGTTGCTTATTTATAAATGTCCAAAGTTGAGGGAGCTTCCAGAAGAACTCATATTTCTCAACTCCCTTCGAGAACTAGGATTGTGGGAGATGCCTTCGGAATTCTGTGACAAGATTCGCCTGGAAAACGGTGAGGAAGGACAGGACTTTTACAAGGTCGCTCATATCCCTGATCTCTTCATTGGATAATAGTCTGTTTTTCTGATTTTTTCAAATTATATAAAACAGGTAAAACGCTTGATTAAGAAACGTTTGATTCACGTAAAATGCTACATAATAATCCGGTTTGTTGTTTTTTTATTAAAATAAGTTTAACTATTAAATTACCGAAATTAAAGCATACAATTAAATTAACAACAACAAAACACACAAATACATAAAAATGATAATAAAAATCTTCCAATTCAATACATTTTTTTAGTCTAACATTATTACTAAACAAATTTAACTAAACAAGATTATTACTAAGCTCCCACAGTTGTGTGAAATATTTGAGGAGCAACAACAACTTAATAATCATATTGAATGCGTCATCAAATACTTGAAAAAATTCACTTTGAGGAACGGAAATGGTAGGCTCAGCCATGGATTTCCCAATACTTACCCATCTTTATCTATGGTCTCTTGATAATTTTGAAAGTTTGAGGGTGGAGAAAGGAAGCATGCATGTTCTTCAGCAGCCTTAGAAGTTGTCAGTACATTACATTCTTAAATGAAGAACAAGATTTTGTACATCAGCAGATTGCAATCTCCAGGATTATCTCTTAACTACATCTCAATCTGGTCCCAATTAATAGTGTTGTCTCTGAAATCGTTCGTTGAATGTTGAAGTCTGTTTCGACCTAACCTACTCATCAATGAAAGACCTGACAATTTGAGTTATAAGATATCATAGTTAGTTGCAGTCTGAATGTGTGTATTAGAAAATTGTAGTAGTTCAGGATATCAAGAGTCTCTTCAATAACTTTGTCATGCTTCCCTTCAAGCACTGCTTGAAGAGTTATAACTGCATCCTTTGTTTTCTTGAGAATATTATCATCATTTTCTAGAAGTTCCAACTGCATGAGGTCATTCTGTGATGAAGATAGGTTAACAGCTACAGCAAACTGTGCAGCAGCAGCCCAACGTGATGAGGCTAGCCACTTCCTTTGCCCATCTAGTTGCTTGGTTTCATCTGCTCCTAATATGTTCTCACCTTTCACGCTTTGTACTAAACTGCGCAAGTATTGAGCATTTGCGGGCCCTGTGCTTTCAACCATCTTGGAGAAAGAGCTTTGTTCATTAAGAAGTAGTGCTTTAGGGGTATCACACTCCAGGACCTGATAAATGCACATTTATAATTAAAACATAGCTATCCTGAACTGTGAAGAAAAAACAACAAATCTGCATTTTGGACAAATGTGAGTTGGTGCAAAACTAAACATAAAGTAAAGACACGAGAAATATTTCATACCTGACCCGCATCTAGCAAAAGAATTTGATTGCAATCAATAATTGTATTTAGTCGATGAGCAACAATGAGCATCGTGCAAAATTTGAATTCTTCACGAATGGTTTTTTGGATTAGTGCATCAGTCCTAACATCAACAGCAGCTGTTGCTTCATCGAGAACAAGAACCTTTGATCTACGAAGCAATGCTCGAGCAAGACTTAGTAGTTGTCTCTGCCCAACACTAAAATTTCCCCCCAGTTCCGAAACCTTAACAAGTTGAAGCAAAGATATAACTCTTAGTTGAAGAGAAAAACAGGGCAGGTATAATACCAAGAACCTTACGGGTCCTGTGATTCAGTTCTATCAGACATTGTCTCGATAATATGAAGCTAGGATTATTATATTTATACAGGAAACAACATAAGCAAATATATCTCATTGACGCACCTGTGGCCCCTAATTCCTTGGTTGTGCACATTAACAATTGAGGAGATAATAGGAAATTTAAGGTATAAAAAATACGAAATAATTTTTCTGGAGTGGCAGTATGTAAAAACCAGTTTTTTTCTTTTTCATGTACTTTTTTTTTCTAGGTTTTCTTTTCAACGTGTTTTTTTTTTTTTTTTTTTTTTACTCATTGTTGTACTGTATTTAATGGTCAAGTTATTTTTAATACTTATATGTGCTTGTTGATTTACATATTTTATTATACATTGATATTTTGTTAAATACTTAATGCTCTGTTTAAAAGTAGTCTTTAATTTTAAAGAGAATGATTTGTGAAAAGAAATGTTATGTACATGTGATATTTCTGGTTAACTCTTTTATATGATTTTGTTAAATTATGTTATTAACGTGATAAATGTGAAAAATAGTTAATTATGTGTATTATTTTTATAAAAGATTGTTAATATGTAACTGTTTATTTATTTTATGAGATATTATTATTAGTGTTTTTATTATAATGTTAATGACATATGTGACGATTTTATTCTCGTTTACAAGTCTCTGTTTTTGTTAGTTTTATTTTTATAAATTGATCAATCATTTATTCATTCTAGAAATTTTTAATTATATTTTATTAGTATATGTACATACATGTTTATTTATTTAATTTTTTTTACTTATGTGTATTTTTAGAAAATGGTAGTAATAGTATTAATTGACTTGTATAATTTTTAAAAATTCATTTAGTAAATTCTTGTTAGTATAATATTTCATTATATTTAGTTTTTTTTATATTATCTTGTTGCCTGGTCATGTTATTTTATAATGTTGGCTGATTTTGTATTGCAGCTATCTGTATATGTTGTTTTTATTGCCTGGTTTTTGTTTTAGAGTCCTTATTTTGTGTATATATAATTATATATATATATATTATCTTTTGCCTGATTTTTGTTTTAGAGTTCTTATTTTGTGTATATATAATTTTATATATATATATTATCTTTTGCCTGGTTTGTGTATTAGAGTGTATGAGGATAATTAATTATGTTTGTTTTTAATAATAACTACATAGGTTGGATTTCTCTGCGTGAAGTGATAAATTGTTAAAGTGGTTGTCAGTGTCAAGGTAAGTTAATTCTTCACACTTTTATTTTTATTTTGAAATCTGTTAAATATTTTTCCAGTGCTTTTATTTTAACAACTATGGATCAAGTAATTATTTTAGACATAAGAATTCCCAGTGAACTCTGACCTATGAAACATTTGGTAACTGCCTATAGTTCCTGAACTAGATTTTGATACCTTACTAGGGCGTGCTTTGCACAGTTTATGATACATTAGTAAGGGGCGCATTATTGACAGTTGTGAACCTCTGATACTGTGTCACCAGGTATTTGTGACCTTAGGGAGCTGTGAAATTTATTTATGTTATATGTAAACTTTGGATTTTGAGCAATGATTTTGGCTTTATAAAAATTATGAACTCCTTGGTCCACTAGTGTCGAATTGTTTTCTTGTTGGGCTGTTTGGCTCATGACTTACAAATTTTCAGGTGCTAAACTTCTGGGATGGACAAGGAAATGCATTTGGCTTGAGCTTATTGTAATAATATTTTAGTGATAGTGTTTTATCTTAGAGCTGCGTTTCTCTGTATTTGTCTTTATTTCAGCTATATGATACTATTTCTGAGTTGGATTTCGGTATCTTGTTTGCTTATGTGAGACTTGTTTTTAAGTATAAATAAAGTTTAATATCTAAGTATAGTTGTTGTATAAAAAAAATTGGGGTATTACACAGTAGGTCTTGAAATTCGATGGCTCGATAGATAAAATAATATTCTAACTGTCAAGGCAAATGGGACAGTCTCTTATGCAAATGGGACAGTCCCTTTACAAATGAGACAGGGTATGGGACAGTCTCAATTACACTGCAGAAAATAAATAACAGAAATAAAATGCAGAATGCTGAAAACTGAAAAGTAAAAACACCAGAAGTTTTCACTTGGTTCGGCCCCTACACCTAGTCTATGGCCTACATCCAAGTCCCCATGCCAACTAGTATAGAGAATGTATTATATCAACTTTAATAAAAGAACTTACAATCTTTTCCTTGATTACAAATATAGCACCTGAAAGAAACCCTTTCCCAAGCTACCTTGCTACCTAGCCCACTGCTATTCCTTAGCCTTCTAGCTACCTTGCTATACTTTGAAATCAAGCTTGCCACAACCCGGCACAAAGTTGATATGAATACACAAGTATAAGAATAAACAAATTGATTACAACTCAAACTAGGTTTCTTGTTTTTCTGGATATGAATATCTCGGGTATGAAACAAGAAAATGATTTCAGATGATGAAAGATTCTCGTGAAAGTGTTAGCTACAAATCTGAAATGAAGAGTTGTATTTATAAGCAAAGTTCTAACAGATTTATTTTCAAACACAAGATAAGATTGGAAGATAAGTTTGTTTGAAAATATTTGAATAAAACTTTGAACTGATCTGTTAGTACGTTTGAAAAAGAGATAAATCAAGTAAAGAGATAAGGCTTGAAAGATTTAAACTTGATTTATAAGATAAGGTGATGAGTTTGTTTGAGATAAGGTTTATCCAGATAAACAAGATTTACACAAAACCCTAACAAACCTAATCCTGAGAAATAGCCACTGCTGGAAACTCTGAACAAACTGCAAAGCTTGAATCTCGTTTACTTGCATTCTGTTTATCTTCTGTTAATCTGCAATCATCATAAACCTGAACATCTAACATTCTCCCCCTTTTATGATGATGACAAAGAAAGCATAAATGCTCCCCCTATCAAAAACACTAAAGGCCTGTAAAACAAAGTTAGATATAACAGAATATATTGCAGTTTATAATATGTGCAATTATTATGAGAATGAGACAACTAAAAAATGAATGAGACACTAGATCAATATGCATAAAAGAAACAGTCTCAATCAATAAATACTTAAAACATAACAACCCATCCCTCAACCAGGATGTCCAGTTGTTATCTAAACAGAATCCAGAATAACGATTAAACACATAAAGCACATCCAAAATCAAAATCCAAAATCAAAGTTCAAAACCAACACAATCAACAATCAAAGTCTTAAAAACCCAAACAACACAACCAACCCATAGTCTTAAAAAAACGAAACACCCATCAAAGAAACCAAAATGAAACAAACGTCTTAAAAACAACAAACGTCTTAAAAACACCTCATAATTTCTCCCCTTCATCATAAAAGGGTCCTCTAATCAGAATCGTCATCAACATGAACTGGAGCTTTGTCTTTGCCTTTGCCTTTGCCTGAACCAGAAGCCTTGTTCTGGGATGAAGGAAACACCGGAGCTGAGCCGTACTCTGAAAATAGCTTGTCAAAAGCTTCCTGAGCTGGTGCCTTCCCGTCCCGTTCACGAAGCCATTCAAATATCTTAGCCTTGTATTCTTCTCTGGTCATACCAAAAACTGAAGGTGGAGGAATGGCAGGGAGTGGCAGAGGAGCAGTGATTTCTTCTAAAGTACAATCTCCAATCCAGTCTCTTTTCTTGTGCCAATACATCTTGCTCTTGTCTTGCATGGCTGACAACTGCTGAGATAAAAACTTAGTCTCTGACCTAAGCTTAAAAAACAACTTAACAAATTCCTTTTCCCATGCCTTAGCAGAGGAAACCATCCCTTCTTGCAGAGTCCCAAACTCAAAATCTATGGTCTTAGACAACTTGACATCAGAAGTATGCAATACAGAGAATTTAGCATTGATATCATCCAAAGACGAACAAACATACTTCCTAAACAACTCAAAAGAAGCATTGAGAATACTAACTTCAGAAGTTAGTGATCCAAGAGTTTTGACAGAAGCAAAATGCTGATTAAGATTAGCCAAAGCAACAGAATTTTCATTTAATTTGATCAACAGAGAATTAAGAAGAGTATTGGTAGGCTGATCAAAGGGGTCTGAGGCAGAATTAGGAGACTTAGGAATACCACCAACATTCCTAGAAGCATCATCAAAAACTAACTCATTGGACTCAGAAACAACTAAACCATTTAAGGTTAATACTGACAAGTCAAAAACTACGGAAATCTTATCAGACACAGAAGCAGGGGTCAAGGCACAAAAATATTCAAATACTCGAGACAAAAGACCAGGGTATGGCAAGTGCATAGAACCATGCTTGGCACAGTGACCCATATTGGATATAATCAAGGAAGCAACATTGCACTGAATCTTTTTAACAAAAACAGACATAAGAATACAATCTTGAAAAGTGACTCTATCACGACCAGATTTACGAGGCATAACATTCGTATGAAATAAACGAAACAAAACAAGAGAAACTGGGGTTAAATCATTTACTGAAGGTTTGACTGACACCGAAACAAAATTGTCTCCAAGAATGACCTTGAGCTGTTCCTCGTACTGGAGACCAGGAACATCTTGAAACGCTTGATGAGTTGTCGACGGACAAACTCCCTTGTCAGAAACACCAGTAAGTCGTGCCAGAAGATCCGCTTTAAAACAAACAGGATTCCCTTGGACTTCTGAGAACACAATATTTCCATCCAAAATACGAAGCTTGGCATAGAATTCTTTCACTAACTCGGGATAAATAATCTCCGGGGGCGACAACAATGACGAACAACCTACTGAATCAAACAAGTCCGCAATACCGATTTTCTTCAGAAGATCCAGATCACACAGGCGTTCCTTCAGAATCAACTTTGACATCACTTTCGTCGAAGTAGTCTCCTTTGCATGTCGCTCAAAAGAACTATCAGACATTCCGCTTGATACTTCCGGTTCAAAATTACCGACCCGTTGACGCTTGGAACCTGAAGCCGCATCAGTTGGGGTACGTTGAGCGGTAGATCGAGAACGAGTGAAAGGGGTAGATTTTCGTGCCATGGATAGAGGCGAGAAAATAGAAAAGAAATGGAGAAAGGTGTTCGATTGTGTTTGAGAGAGAGAAGATGAATAGGAAACTGAAAGGGTTAAGAAGATTAGGTTAAATAAAAAATGAGAATTGAAGAGATAGAGATTGAAAAGAAGTCGAAGAGATGCATGACAGAAGATGTACTGAAAGAGTAATACATGCACGAGTTTCAAGGATATGAAAAGTCTAATCAAAAGATTTACAAAATCTAATGCTATATACACGCATAAACACACGGACAAATAAAATAAAAAACCACAAATTTATAAACAGGAACCTAATAACTCAAATAATAAATACACAACATATATTTAAGTATTATGACATAATTCATATTTAAACACATAAATTACATAAAATCACGTAGTAAATTACAGAGAACACATACCTAATTCACGACGCATTTTACAAAATCTATCTTCAGCTAAAGGCTTAGTGAAGATATCTGCACGCTGTTTCTCAGTAGAAATATAAATAAGCTCAATATTACCTTTAGAAACATTATCTCGTAGAAAATGATGACGAACATCAATATGCTTAGTACGAGAATGCATGACAGGATTTTTAGAGATATTAATTGCAGAGGTATTATCACAATATATAGGAATATTTGAGTAAGAAATACCAAAATCCTGCAATATTTGTTGCATCCACAAAATTTGAGCACAGCAACTTCCAGCTGCAATGTACTCTCCTTCAGCTGTAGAGAGAGCTACTGAAGTTTGCTTTTTACTATGCCATGCAACTAAACAATCTCCTAAAAATTCACAAGCACCACTTGTGCTTTTTCTATCAACCTGTGACCCTGCATAGTCAGCATCTGAAAAACCGATTAAGTCAAAGGAAGAGGAGCTTGGATAAAATAATCCCAAGTCACTCGTACCTTTCAAATATTTAAAAATACGTTTAACGGCATTCAAATGAGATTCTTTAGGTTGAGATTGAAAACGAGCACACAAGCATACACTATACATAATGTCAGGTCGTGAGGCAGTTAAATATAATAATGAACCAATCATACCTCGAAATTTAGTGACATCTACAGGTGTACCTTGTTCATCCTTAGTAAGCTTAACTGAAGTACTCATCGGAGTTGATTTAGGTGTGACATGATCAAGTGCAAATCTTTTGAGTAGATCCTTTATGTACTTGCCTTGGTGAATAAATATTCCTGCATTAGACTGATTAATTTGCAAACCTAGAAAGTACTGCAATTCACCCATCAAACTCATATCGAATTCCTTATGCATGCAATCAGAAAACCACTTACACAAAGATTCATTAGAAGATCCAAATACTATATCATCAACATAAACTTGAACTAAAAGAAAGTTATCACGTTTATGAAAAATAAAGAGAGTTGGATCGAGTGTACCGCGAATGAAACCATTGTTCACAAGAAATTGACTGAGACGCTCGTACCAACAACGAGGGGACTGTCTCAATCCATAGACAGATTTCTTGAGCTTGTAAACATAGTTAGGGTACTTCTCGTGAATGAAACCTGGAGGCTGCTTCACGTAAACTTCTTCCTTGAGATAGCCATTTAGAAATGCGCTTTTGACATCCATCTGATAGAGCTTGAACTTCTTGTGAGCTGCAAAGGCCATTAAGATTCGAATAGCTTCTAAACGAGCTACTGGAGCATATGTCTCGTCGTAATCGATTCCTTCTTGTTGGTTGTATCCCTGAGCAACCAAACGAGCTTTATTTCGAATAATGTTGCCATCTTCATCCTTCTTATTCTTGAAAACCCAGCGAGTACCAATGATCTTGGCATCCTGAGGAAGTGGGACGAGTTCCCAAACATCACAACGCTCGAACTGATTCAATTCCTCCTGCATTGCAACAGACAATGTTCGTCTGCAACTGCTTCTTGAGCATTCTTTGGTTCAAATTCAGCAACAAAAGCACAGAATGCACATAGATTATAAAGTCTGCTTCGAGTAGAAATCCCTTGATCTAAATCAGTGAGAAGATTATCTGGTGGATGATTCTTCACAGTCCTAGAAGACTTAGGAAGTTGAATATTACTCATTTCTTCCTCATTAGAATTGTCTGCCTGGAAATGAATAGGAGTTGTCTCATTCAAAAGAGACTGCCTCATTTCCGCTTGTGAAGATTTATCCAGAGGAGTAACATAATTCACATTTGAAACACTATCGGGAGTCTTTGGAGAGCCAGAAGATTCAACTGAAGCTTGAGTAGATCCTGCAGAATTATCAGAAGACTGAGATGGACCTGGAGAGTCTTGACTGTTTGATTTGTCAGAATGAGACTGACTCTTTTCAGAATGAGACTGTCTCATTTGGGAATGAGACGATAGATCCGCAGTGTCTTCATCAATTTGAGATATATTCCTTGAGGATTCATTGAATGAAATATTGATGGATTCTTCTACTTTGTTCTTGACAGAATTATAAACACGATAAGCTTTGCTTGTTGTAGAATATCCCAAGAAGATTCCTTCCGTGGATTTCGCATCGAACTTGCCTCGATTATTTTGAGTATCTAAAATAAAACACTTGGAACCAAATACTCGAAAATAACTAATGTTAGGAGTCCTTTTCTTAAGCAATTCATACGGTGTTTTAAGCAAAATAGGACGAATAAGTACTCTATTTAAAACATAACAGGAAGTGTGTACCGCTTCAGCCCAAAATTTTCTTGGAAGCTTACTCTCATGCAGTAGAGTTCTGGCAGTTTCCTGTAGCGTCCTGTTCTTGCGTTCTACTACTCCATTCTGCTGAGGAGTTCGAGGAGCTGAGAATTCATGAGTGATTCCTCTTGATTTACAGAAGGTTATGAAATCCTTCTCGAATTCACCTCCATGATCACTACGAATAGTCTTGAGCTTAAATGAATACTTAGTCTCAAGGTTAGTAATAAGATCCTTAAACTCAACAAAAGCTTCATCCTTAGTTCGTAAAAATAATACCCAAGTGAAACGAGAATAATCATCAACTATGACAAAAGCATAATTCTTACCTCCTAAGCTTACATACCTTTCTGGACCAAAAAGATCTAGATGAAGGAGCTGCAACGGAACAGAAGTTGATACTTTATTCTTAGCAGTAAAGGAAGTTTTCACCTGTTTTCCAAGTTGGCAAGCTGAACAAGGTTCTATTTTCTTGTACTTCAGCTTTGGTAGACCTCGAACCAGATCATGAGAAGATATCTTCCGAAGAAGATCCATGTGAACATGGCCAAGACGTCGATGCCAAAGATACTGTTGATCTTGAACAGTAGCAAGACAAATTTCCTCCTGTTGTTCATCAAAATCTAACACGAAAATATTTCCTTTTCTTTTGGCAACTAAAGCAAACTCGTTAGTATGAGTACCAATATAGCATACATCTTTATCGAACTTAACCTTATGACCAGCATCAGTAAGTTGACTTACACTAGTAAGATTATATTTCAAACCATCAACTAAACGAACATTAGAAATGGCAAACCTATCATTACCAATGGTGCCTTTTCCAATAATTCTGACGGTGTTTGAATCTCCAAGAGTAACTAAGCCACCTTCCTTGGCAACTAGAGATAGAAACTTGGATTTATCACCTGTCATGTGACGTGAACAACCACTGTCGATGATCCATTTATTTCGCGGAACATGGACCTTCAAACAAACCTGCAAAAATTGCTTTATGTCTTAGGTACCCACTTAACCTTGGGTCCTGGTTGGTTAGTATCACAAATCTTATATAAATGTCTATCTGATTTCTTAATCCACATCTGAACGATATTAACAGAAGTATTAGCAGATTTATATCCAGCAGACGATTTATAAGATGAGTTAGAGAAGTGGTCCTTGATACCACATAATCTAGATTCAGCTGTAGGGTGGCCAGCTTTGCCACAATCTCGACATTTCTCATAAGGCATCTTATATTTCATAGGAGCTCGCTTATAACCGCCTTGAAATGCACGTTTCTTGATTGACTCACATCCTAAACCTCCTTTATCAAGAGAAGATTTTTGTTTACCAAGAAGAGCATTCAAAGTTCCTTCTCCATGAAAACATTTAGCTAAATCTTTTTCAAGCTGTTCGACTTTCTGCTTTAATTCAGGAACCAGAGGATCAGGAGCACTGTCTTCTTTAACGGTTTCTGAATCAACAGATATTGACTCTTTCTTCAAGGCTTCAAGGCATACATCCTTCATCTCAATCTCATTTTTGAGATATTGATTTTCTTCAGTAAGTTTTGAAACCCTTTCAAGTAATGATTTGTTCTCGGCAACTAGGGCTTCTTCCTTCATGGAGTCATCCATTTCACTAAGAACTTCACTTAAAGCTTGCTTTAAATAAGCATTCTTTTCTTTCAACTTCTTGACCTGGACCTGCAAATTTAAAATAGACGAAGATATATTTGAATTATACTTAATATTCTGTACCTCATCATTATCACTGGAGTCGTCCTCTAGTCCAGCAAAGCAAAGTTGAGCAACTTCATCGTCTGAATCGATCTCCACGTCAGATTCATCATCACTCCAAGTAATTAATGCCTTCTTTTTGTTCTTCAGCTTGTAGCAGTCCTTTTTGAAGTGCCCTTTCTTTCCACACTCAAAACAGGTATCCTTGCTTTGATTTGTTTTACTCTCCTTGCTCGGATTAGATTTGAAGTCCTTCTTTGGAAACTGTGACTTCATAGATCGTTTGGAAGCATTCCGTTTGGCAAGAAATTTATGAAACTTCTTTGTTAGAAGAGCAATATCTTCATCAGAATTGTCAGGAGACTCATCTGCATCTGCATTAAGTGCAAGAGTTTTCTTACGAGGAGCTTCATCTTCTTCATCATATCTACGAAGCTGATTTTCGAATTCCTCCAATTCACTGAACAGTGTTAGAGTATCCATAGTCGAAAGCAGTGTTGAATCCTGCAGAATGGTAACCTTTGGAGCAAACTTCTTTGGCATTGCTCTGAGGATTTTCCTATTAATCTCAGATTGAGGAATGATCCTTTCCAGAAGTGAGATGGAGTTCATCAATGTCAGAAACCTCCCTTGAGCATCTCGCACGCTTTCATCTCTTTCCAACCTGAAACCTTCATAGTCACTCATTAGCATACTTAATTTTACTTCACGTACCTTAGACGTGCCTTCGTGGCTGACTTTGATCGTATCCCAAATCTGCTTGGCAGTAGTACATGCTGAAACTTTTCTTAATTCTGTAGCTACCATGCCATTGAGAAGTGAGTTCATAGCTTTAGCATTGGAATTCATTGCGTTCACTTCTTCGGGAGAGAGATCCTTGAGAGATTTTGGCTTCCCTTCTTTCATAGGAATTGTGAAACCATTTTCTACAGCATCCCATTCAAATGCATCACGCTGGAGAAAGATTTTCATCCGAAACTTCCAGTCATTGTAGTTTTCAGCACCATGAAGCAGTGGTGGATAATTGTTTGAATACCTATCTGGTTGAGCCATGGATCGCTAGCAAAATAAACACTAAAAAGAGAATTAAATGCACCTGCTCTGATACCAAATGAAATTCGATGGCTCGATAGATAAAATAATATTCTAACTGTCAAGGCAAATGGGACAGTCTCTTATGCAAATGGGACAGTCCCTTTACAAATGAGACAGGGTATGGGACAGTCTCAATTACACTGCAGAAAATAAATAACAGAAATAAAATGCAGAATGCTGAAAACTGAAAAGTAAAAACACCAGAAGTTTTCACTTGGTTCGGCCCCTACATCTAGTCTATGGCCTACATCCAAGTCCCCATGCCAACTAGCATAGAGAATGTATTATATCAACTTTAATAAAAGAACTTACAATCTTTTCCTTGATTACAAATATAGCACCTGAAAGAAACCCTTTCCCAAGCTACCTTGCTACCTAGCCCACTGCTATTCCTTAGCCTTCTAGCTACCTTGCTATACTTTGAAATCAAGCTTGCCACAACCCGGCACAAAGTTGATATGAATACACAAGTATAAGAATAAACAAATTGATTACAACTCAAACTAGGTTTCTTGTTTTTCTGGATATGAATATCTCGGGTATGAAACAAGAAAATGATTTCAGATGATGAAAGATTCTCGTGAAAGTGTTAGCTACAAATCTGAAATGAAGAGTTGTATTTATAAGAAAAGTTCTAACAGATTTATTTTCAAACACAAGATAAGATTGGAAGATAAGTTTGTTTGAAAATATTTGAATAAAACTTTGAACTGATCTGTTAGTACGTTTGAAAAAGAGATAAATCAAGTAAAGAGATAAGGCTTGAAAGATTTAAACTTGATTTATAAGATAAGGTGATGAGTTTGTTTGAGATAAGGTTTATCCAGATAAACAAGATTTACACAAAACCCTAACAAACCTAATCCTGAGAAATAGCCACTGCTGGAAACTCTGAACAAACTGCAAAGTTTGAATCTCGTTTACTTGCATTCTGTTTATCTTCTGTTAATCTGCAATCATCATAAACCTGAACATCTAACAGGTCTGACTTGTAATGAACCTTTACGGTAAAATAAATTTACGGTGAATCTGAAAATAATCTTTAGAAAAATCATACACAAAATAATCTTTAGAAAAATCATACACAAAGTTATTAGAAGTTCTTTGGAGTATAAATTAACTAACAGGCATAAAATCAATTATTGTGGAGAATTTAGAGCAAGTTGAGAAGAAAGAGACAAGATGGATGATGAAAAATTTTGATTAGCCGCCATACAGGACCACCTTATTATTCATCTACCTAACTTGGTTGGTGTTCAGAAACTTCAACATAAAATACATATAAAGTTGGTTCATGTGATCACTGATCAGCCGCCATAAAGGACCTCCTAATTTTTCTATAATTGTTTCATAATTATATGAAAGCCAACTACCATTACCAAGTACATTCAGTCTACATTTATTCATTTCATCTGCATTTCGATTAGAATTACGACTTTAACTATTCCTTATCGCTTAACATTTTACAAAAGGCCATTCCATCTGCATTGCAACTACTGCATTTTGTACTGCTTGGTTTCTGAATGGCTGAATCAATTGTGTCCATTGTTGTCGGAAGGATCACTGATTTATTGTCTGAAGAAGCTCAAGTACTGCATGGAGTGCATGATGAAATTCAAGAACTGGTGACAGAACTCAAGCGGATGAGGACGTTTTTACCAGATGCTGATTCAAGGTTACATGACCAAAATATCCGTATTCTGCTTGCAGATGTACGGGAGCTTGCCTATGATGCTGAACATGTCGTCGAAACTTATCTTGTCCAAGCTTTATCATCCCCTGGAAAAATAATGCAGTGGATGAACACAAGGACGTTTTCAAGAAAGCTCAAAGATGTTAAAAGAAAGATGTCTCTTCTCTTTAATCGCTTTCGTGATTGTAATATCAAATCAACATTAGAATCCCCTGAATCATCAAATTCATCTCATGGACAACCAGGAATGCTAAAGCGATTTCACACTTTCACTACTGTTGAACCAGAGATATTTGTTGGATTTCAGGCCGATGTTGATCAATTGGTTGGATATCTGGTGGATGAAAGTGATGACTCTTACCCGCTCATCTCAATTTGTGGAATGGGAGGTCTGGGTAAGACAACTCTGGCTGAAAAAATATACAATCATTCCACCATCAAGACTCACTTTGCTGGTTTAGCTTGGGTTTCCATTTCACAAAAGTGGCAAAGGAGACAAATTTTGCAGCGAATACTTATAGGTCTCGTATATGAGATGAAAGAGGAAATATTTACTTGGGATGAAGGCAAGCTAGTGGAGAATCTGCTACAAATCCAGCAAAAGAAGAAATGTTTGATAGTACTTGATGACATTTGGTCAAATGATGCTTGGGATTCTATAAAGGCGGCTTTCACTGCTGAAAAATCTTTAAGCAAATTAATGCTTACAAGTCGTAATGTTGATGTTGCTCGGTATGCAAATCCAAATGGACTCATTCACCAACCAGGACTTCTAAGCCCAGATCAAAGCTGGGAGCTACTACAGTTGAAAGCACTTCCTACAAGAGGAGGTTATCTAGGTAATTTATTTACCTTTCTTGTTAATTTCATTTCATCTGTTTAAGGTAAGTAAATGGACTGCAAAGTTATGACACCTCTTATGAAACAGCTGATTTTTGTAAAACTAGACTTGAAAAATCAAATGAAAAACTCTGAAACTCCTAGTATGAACAATAAAAGTAGTTAAACCGTGTTTTGAAACTTACGGAAAACCAGTTGCTTTCCTACAGAGTTCCTGACCATAAGTAATTTGTTTCGTGAAAAAGAAGCAGGAGAAGAGGTTTCCAGGTGTTCTCTTTTTTCTTAATGAATCGCCCTAGCTTAATATTATGTGGGCTTATACATACCTTTCTTGTTGTTTTGTCTGTTACAGACGTTGCCATAAAGGACCTCCTAATTTTTCTATAATTGTTTCATAATTATATGAAAGCCAACTACCATTACCAAGTACATTCAGTCTACATTTGTTCATTTCATCTGCATTTCAACTACTACGTTTTCTGCTTGGTTTCTGAATGGCTGAATCAATTGTGTCCATTGTCGTCGGAAGGATCTCTGATTTATTAAGCGAAGATTCTCAAGTACTGCATGGAGTGCATGATGAAATTCAAGAACTGGTGACGCAACTCATGCGGATCAAGACATTTTTACCAGATGCTGATTCAAGGTTAGATGAAGAAAGAACTGGTGATTCGGATATTTTTACCAAAATATCCGAATTCTGCTTGCCTATGATGCTGAACATGTCGTCGAAACTTATCTTGTCAAATCTTTATCATCCCCTGGAAAAATAATGCAGTGGATGAACACAAGGACGTTTTCAAGAAAGCTCAAAGATATCAAAAGAAAGATGTCTCTTCTCTTCAATCGCTTTCGTCATTGTAATATCAAATCAACATTAGATTCCCCTGAATCATCAAATTCATCTCATGGACAACCAGGAATGCTCAAGCGATTTCACACTTTCACTACTGTTGAACCAGAGTTATTTGTTGGATTTCAGGCCGATGTTGACCGATTGGTTGGATATCTGGTGGATGAAAGTGATGACTCATACCCGCTCATCTCTATTTGTGGAATGGGAGGTCTAGGTAAGACAACTCTGGCTCACAAAATATACAATCATTCCACCATCAAGACTCACTTTGCAGGTTTAGCTTCTGTTTCCATTTCACAAAAGTGGCAAACGAGACAAGTGTTGCAGAGAATACTTATAGGTCTCGTCCATGAGAAGAAAGAGGAAATCTTTACTTGGGACGAAGACAAGCTAGTGGAGAATCTGCTACAAATCCAGCAAAAGAAAAAATGTTTGATAGTACTTGATGACATTTGGTCAAATGATGCTTGGGATTCTATAAAGGCGGCTTTCACTGCTGAAAAATCTTTAAGCAAATTAATGCTTACAACTCGTAATATTGATGTTGCTGAGTACATAAATCCAAAAGGATTCATTCACCAACCAGAATGTCTAAGCCCAGATCAAAGTTGGGAGCTACTTCAGTTGAAAGCGCTTCCTACAAGAGGAGGTTATCTAGGTACATATGTAATTTACACGCATTCATTATGTTTCATTTCATATGTTAAGTAAAACTAGACTTGGAAAATCCAATAAAATACTCTAAAACTTCTAGAAAATTGACAATAAATGTAGTTAAACCAATTTTAGAAATTACAAAAAATCAGTTGCAGAAGAATATGTTGCATAGTGTCAAATTACTGTCTTGCCTATTTCTAAATGTTTTATTTTAACTTAATTAATAGGCCAATCTCAATATTATGTAGGCTTATACAGATATTTCTTGTTGTTTTGTCTGTTACAGACATTACTAGAGATTATAAAAAAATGGAAAAAATGGGAAGAGAAATGGTTAGAAATTGTGGCGGTCTTCCACTAGCTATAATGATTTTGGGGGGAATTCTTGTAACAAAACCGACCTTTGATGAGTGGAAGAAGGTGTACGATGATAGTATATCATCTCTAAAAGAAGGGAAGGGGTTTGGAAAAAACCAACAAGAACAACTGTTTGACAATTTAATTCGGAGTTACAACGTGTTGCCCCCTCAACTGAAACCATGCTTTTTATATTTGAGTAAATTTATGGAAGATGAATGGATAGATGCAGAAACTTTATATCAGTTATGGATTGCTGAGGGAATGGTACTATCCAGTGACAAAAGGGAAGGAGAAACAATGATGCAAGTTGCTGAATCTTACATGGGAGAACTGGTCCATAGGAGTATGGTTCAGGTGAGGTTTAATGATTTGGAATCATCGCTTACAAAGTTTGATAGTTGTTCTCTTCATGACCTTATGAGAGACCTATCTTTATTCCAGGCAAAAGCAGAAGTGTTTTTCGAAGCAATTGATATTGGGGAAGGAAATGACTTGAATCTCAATCGTTATGATGTCTCTCGGGTTGCTAAAACTAGACAGCTTGTAGTTAATGACAAAAGAGTCGTAGAAGCTAATTTTTACTTTACCAGGAAACCGAATCACCAACAATTCCGATCAATTTTATTTCGAAATGTGGATCGTGAAGATGAAAGTCAGCAACTACGATTGGGACTGTATTTGGCCAATTTTAAGTTACTAAGAGTTTTGTCTCTTGAAAATGTAACGCATAGTAGACGATCCGTTTTAGGTACCTTTTCTGGTACAAATATTGGAAGAGTATTAGGCAGCCTTGTTTACTTGCGCTATCTCAGCCTAAGGGGTTCTAATTTGAAAACTTTTCCATGGATACATAACTTGGTGCTGCTACAGACTCTCAACCTAAATGTGCCGGATGATATTTTTAAGTCACCGGCGTCAAGTAATGTTTTGGGCAAGTTGGCATTTTTGCGTCATTTGTATTTACTTCCTTGGGTCTCTCTCAAATCAGTGAAGAAAACCAAATTAAGGTTTAATGGGCTGAGCAAATTAGAGACACTCGAAAATTTCAATACTGAGTGGTGTGAGGTTAAGGATCTGCCAAAATTATCCGGTCTTCGAAAATTTCAATACTGAGTGGTCTATTGATTATTGTCCAATGTTGGAGGAGCTTCCAGAAGAACTCATATTTCTCAATTATCTTCGAGAACTAATATTGGAGGGGCTGTCTTCACAATTGTAAATGCTATGGCATGTAGGAATATTTGAAGTTTGACGACACGCATAACAAAGATTGAATGATGTATTCGACATTTTTAATCATCAGAAATATATCGAGGTAATTTCTTAGTTTTAGGAAAAAGAAAATTAAGAAAACCAATTATGTTTACTTTGCAGATGACTAGCCGGTAGTATTTGTAGAGGTTGATTGAATAGATGCATAACTGAGAAAACATAGCTGTAAAAACCTAGTCTATAACAAATGCAATGACTGGGATGCAACTTGGTTTAGTTTAGTCTACAACATAGCGCTGGTACACTTAACTATTGTGTTAACCTATGTACGCATATCTCATCCACATGTTCCAACAGAGCTTAGGCCTACTGAAATATGAAATTGCAGATAAATAATTGCACGAATTGCACGAATCTGTAATTATTATAATTTTAGTGTTAACTACATTTAATGGTTTATAACCAACTATAAACAGTCCCAGATCAAAGACTAGATGACTGCCACAATGATCTGAAGTTCTTTAAAAATAAACTTTGCATCAGATTTCTTCACTAAGAATAAAACTACCCTCGTATATAACGTCACCGAATTATATTAGATTCTTATATCTAGGAAGTTATCCTAAAGAACTTTATAATAGAAAAGTGGTCGTTTCAGGTTGGTCCATCAGAAGCAGCCTAAATACGAAACACAAGTAGCAGACTGAAAAACACACAAAAAGTCCAAAATTTCTGAGTAGAAGAATTAGTTACTGCTTACCTATCCAAAACTTTCCAACTGACTACTCCTGTTTCCCGTTCTTCTTGTTTGATAAGTATAGATTTTCCTTCATTTTTCTTTGTCTGGTTTGCATCCTGAGGAACCTCGTTTGTTTCACCATTTACAATAGGTTTTGAAATTTTATTATCGATGTTCAAGCCTTCTTCATTATCTTCCACATATTCTTCCAGCTTCCCTGCATTTTCCATTAGCTTCTGGAACAGTTGTCCATTGTTTGACAGTTCCTCAAAAGTTCCTTCCTCTTTCACCTTTCCTTCATGCACTAGAATGACTCTGTCTACTTGTGAAAGAAAATGTAGTTGGTTTGTCACAAGAACTCTTGTTTGCCCTCTTAGTTCTTCCTTAATACATTTTTCAAAAACCTGGAGATGCAACAGCAGTTGTATCGAAATATCAACAGCGACTACAATTATAATAGCCCAATGTTGTAAACCATGAAAAAATTGTTGAGGCATGTAGCCCATGTAGTGTACACAGAAGTGTAAATTTACCCCTTAGCTATGCTCAGCGTCGTTCTAGTTTCTACAGAGTAGGAAAACAGAAAACCATAACCTAGCACCACTTAACTCATTATTGTTATTAAAAGTAAAGCTACCTGTCGAGCCACATGGGCATCCAGAGCACTTAAAGTAATGATATAAGATACATTTTCCTGAATATTGTATTCACCTGTTGATATAAGCTAGTGAATTGTTTTGTCAGTGACATGTTATGTTAGCTAGGGGTGAGCGTGGTGCGGGCGGTGCGGTTTTTTCCTAAACCGCAAACCAAACCGTACATGCGGTTTGATCAAATTTCCAAACCGCAACCGCACCGCGTAACCTCAAAAACCGCATAAACCACACCACAAAAAAGCGGTGCGGTGTGGTGCGGTGTGGTGCGGTTCACTGCGGTTTATACATTACAAGTTCGAAAATTTTAAATAAATACAAAACTTAAATTAATTAAATTTCCGAATAATATAACAAAGTCTCCAATATTCTTCAATAATACAAATTAGAAATTTCACACCGTAAAGTTTAACGTAGAAACTTGGCTCGGCAATTAAATGATTTATCTCTTAAATATGTGGATTTGTACCATGTGTCTCATTATTTTTGAAGAAACACAAATAGGATGGTCACCACGCAACAAATCTTGCAGAATCAAGATGATCACTAAGTAAGCACTCCTAGTATGTTAAATGGAATCAAACTTAATAAATGGAATCATGAAATATAACTATTATATATATATATATTAAATATTGCGGTGCGGTGCGGTTTGAACCGCATTTCACCAATATAAAACCACAACCCGCACCGCACCGTACCGCACAGTTTATTAAAAATTCAAACCGCAACCGCACCACGAAAATTAAAAAACGCGTTTTGCGGTGCGGATTGGTGCGGTGCAGACGGTTTTTGCGGTTTGTACGGTTTTCTGCTCACCCCTAATGTTAGCCCAGAAAGTAATGAGATATATGTAGAACAAGGAAACACACAACCAAACCTGTGTTATTATATTTGGAAGCATAAATAATGGAAAGCGCAGGACTGCGAACAACGAAAGTGATGTAAATGCCTTTGTCGGTGTTAAGTCTCCTCCAAGTAAAGAAAACAATCCAAATGATACCACAATGACGATAATGGGAATATGTTAAGCATAACCCTGTTGCACTGAAAGACAAGAATAAAGAGTATCATAAATTATGATCAAACTAAAGGAATATAACAATTGCAAAGTAATTATTAAATCTGGACATAGAACATGATAAGCTTACAATATTACTATATTACTAAGACTATAATTTTAGGAGATGAGCTCTTTACTTTAATTTGCCAACCTCCTTTAATGAGGTTGTTGTCCTCTATTTATATCAAGTCCCAACTGGGCTTTATCTTACAAATTGGGCCTTCTTGGGCTTTACATTATGTTCCATAATTATACTAACTAGGACTCTTTTGGGCCGTCTTGTCTTGGTCCAACATTTGTCCTCCTCCTAGTTCAAGCAACTATCTTTAGATTTGCGCTTTTATTTCGGGACCTGAGAGTTAGTAAAATGAGCAAAGCGTGGTAAAAAGAATAAAATAATGAGAGGATTAAATGTTAGTAAAATAAAAATAAAAAAGACAAGGGTATTGAGATAGGAGTGAATGTGTTGTGCATATTGTTGTACTTTAATTTTACTTCTTTTCTTCTTCTTCTTTTTCCTCCTTTTTTTCCTTCTTTTTTTTTGAAACGTATAAGTATTTTGGTTTTTATTTTCTGGTGACTATTGATTGGACATTGTAGCATTGGACTGTTCGGCTTCTGTTTCACTTAACAAAAGCGTAGCGGCTGGCCGGATTATTCTTATTCCACCTCAAATTCTCGACTTCTGCAGTAACCGCATGTAAGTCATCTTCCACCTTCTATATTGCCTTTTGTTGTTTTCTCTTTTACATCTTGCTTCTCTTGATTTAGTTTATTCGATTTCAATCATTTAATGGATCAATCTAGTTCGTCATCTATCCGTACCATTTCTGGTCGAGATCCCGGTAAGCGACCCCTCGAGGAGGGTGATCAAGAGTCCTTCCTAAATTTGAATAGTCTGGAGATTCTTGACTTAGAGCAGTGTGGGTCCTTCGATTTTATGAAAGAGGACGAGTTCTTGAGGAATTTCCCTATTTGGCCTCTTCCCTCGCCTCCCCCGAGTCCTGGGACCTTAAAAAAGAGACGACAGGTTGTTGAAGATTGTCTTCGGTTAGGTAGGGAAGAGTTCGAGGGAAGAACAAGTTTAAACTATCTGAGTCATTATATTACAAAGGATCCTCCAGTTAACAAGATAAAGTCGTATGTGGATTTGTCGAATGGGTATCGATACCGAGTACCGACACTGATGAATGGGTGTGGATGATGCCGGAATTTGGGATGCACGGGATACCGATGATATTTTTCCACTTTGGGCTTCGGTTGCCTATGCATCCTTTTTTCTTGGCGATGTTCGAGGCTATTGGATGTGGGGTTAGTCAGTCGAAGCCCAACTCCATTGCCCAGCTTAGTGGATTCGTCGCTCTTTGTTGTGATAGGAATAGAACTCCTTCTTTTAAACTTTTCTTTTTGATATATGCAGTTAGGTATCACGACGGACATGTTTATTTTGACTGTCCTTATAAGAGGGTTAAAATTGTCAGTGTTCGATCTTCCAATTCTGGGTACCATGCTAGGTGGCTGTATTTCGGGGGGCCTGATTTAGAGTTTGTGAAACCGTGTGGTAAAGTGAGCCAGCTTACTATCGATTACTTAAATAACCTCGAGAAGTACGATGTGAGGTATCTGAATGAGTTTCATGGGTTGAGGTCGATGTACACACATCTTTAGTTAAACGAGCCCGATTTTTTGGAAATGCATGATTGTAGGAGGGGATTTTCAATCGATTAATTACTTTTTCATATATATTTTTTATTTACTGCTTGTCTCCCCCTTTTTTTTGTATTACGCGTTGATTCTTTTCCTTCTTTTGTTTTGTTTTAGTGGCTGGAGCTTCTTTGCAGAAGGTTTTGGACAACGGGATTAGGAAGGAGATGGATAAGGCTATGATGTTGCTCATTCAGCGTTCATCGAGGAAGAATACTGATGGAGTGTGTGCTGGCACTTCTAGGGTCGGGGCTTCTGGGGCTGGGCACTCTGTGTCCATCGAGTTGTTAGATGATCAGGGAAACAAAGTTGTGGAGGCTCCTGAGAAGGTTGTGACTGATGCTGATCTGGGGGATTTGAATCCTCGGAAGAGAGAGCGTTGTGAGGTTGATGATGTTCATTTAGGAGGAGGAGATTTTGCCGAGCCAGCTTTGGGAGGTAGTGGAGTGAATAAGACCATCACCTTGGTCAATAGTAGGGTTCTTATGTCCAACACTGGCGAGCCTCGATCCAAGAAGGAGCTTGTGAGGGTCGAGATTCAACCCAACGAGCGTTGGACCGGAGGGACAACAGTGTCGCTGAGGGCTTTTAATCATTTTCATCTTCCCCAAGACGCGATTGCCTTCGATGGCCGGCGTCAAGATGACCTTGCTGACAGGTGTAAGAGTCGAGCCGGGAGGGTATGTGAATTTTGTTTTCATGTATTGTTGTCTTCTTTTTTTAATATATATTTTTTTTACTTTGTATTTGTGGTTTGCGACAGTTCCTCGCAGATTTTATGCATATCGTGGAAGAATTTCGTGCCGATGGTAATGATGTGGCTTACAAGAGACTGGAAGCGGAAGTGAGTGCTCTTAGGGTTGAGAGGAAAAAGCTTATGATGAGTTATTCAGAATTGGAGAAGAGATCTACGGAGTTGGTTACTGCGAATACCGCGTTGACCAAGAAGGTGGGAGAAATGGAGGTTTCGGGGCAGTCGAGGGATGCGAATGTGTCGGAGCTCGAGAGGAAGCTTCAAGAAGCTGAGACAGAGCGCGATGACCTAAGAAGTAAGTGTGAAGGCTGGGAGCGCCATATCGACGGCATGAATGCATCGTACAAACTGATTGTCGATGAGAATGTTGTTTTGAAGGCGGAAGTCCAAAAAGGGATCGAGGACATTGCTAACGCCCTGGGAGATGGTTATGGGCATTGTGTTGCTAGGATGCAGGGGGCGGGGGTGGACACCACGGGGCATTCGTTTGAGGATTACATTGCTGACCTCGCTGCTTTGCAGCCCGATGATCCGACCGATAAAAATTGAAGGCAGGGAATGCCCCGTAGATGATGTATGAATTTTGAATTTTGAGTTTCTGCTGTTGTAAGTCGATGTTTCTTGATTGATGCTATATTGTTAATCGTACTTTGAATGAGGCTTTGGTGGCCTTTAGACATTTTTATGATATTCAATTGTCTATTTGGTAATTTTTATGTTAGTCTACTAAAGTTTTCCATGTTAGGAATTTTAAATGTAAGGTTTTCGTACCACTTGGATTTCACTGGGATGCATTGTCTTTGGTTTGTTTTTGAGTCTGTTTGCGTAGTGCTTAATTGTTGTGTAAGAATGTTTTGAATGTGAAGGGATCGATTATTGCTCATCGTTCGGGAGTACATATATTATTTGTACTTGAAGTCTAATGGGATACATCCAACTTATGTTGTTATTTTGTTTTTTTTTGAAGCAGAGAATGAATTATGACGTTTTCGTAAAGTAATTTTGAAAGCTTTTATAACTTAAATTCCCTCGATGGGGATCTCATAACGACCCTCATTGCATCGAGGGTTGGTTTTTGGTAGGGCCCTGCGGCCTCGAAGTTTTAATCATTACATAAAAAGTTAATCATTGGTAAAATTTCTTGAGGTGGATACCATTCTAGGCATTCTTAATTGGTTGATCATCGAGGTACGAGAGCTCGTAGGTTCCTGTGCTGATGACCTTCGACACTTTGTATGGGCCTTCCCATGTTGGTTTCAATTTTCCTGAGATTGTTGGCTGTGATGTGGCGGAATCTCGAAGGACGAGGTCTCCCACTTCGAATCGCTTATTTTTGACTTTCTTGTTGAAGTACCTTGTCGTCCCCTCCTGCTGTGCGATCATGCGAAGTCTAGATTCCTCTCTTGTTTCTTCAAGTAAGTCTTCGTAAAAGCATAATCCTTCGGCAGCGAAAGAAGGATCGAAAACCTCGATTCTTGGGGAAATCAGAATAATCTCGACAGGTAAAACGGCATCGACGCCGTACGCGAGACGGAAAAGAGTTTCTCCTGTTGCGCTTCGAGGTGTTGTTCTGTAGGACCACATCACATTATGGAGCTCATCAACCCAAAATCGGGGAATTTCTTCTATTCTTTTCTTTAATCCTTGCAAAATGGTTCTGTTCATTACTTCTGCAAGGCCATTGGCCTGTGGGTATGCAACCGATGCTTGATGTGTTGGATTTTTAAGTCGCTTAAGGCTTTTTCGAATTGTGCGCCTACAAATTGTGTCCCGTTATCCGAGACTAAAATCGTTGGAATTCCAAATTGAAACACCACATATTCCATAAAAAATTTAATCATCTATTTTTCTCTGATCTTGGAGAGAGGTTTTGCCTCGACCCATTTCGTCGCGTAGTCGACTGCAAACACGATGTATTGGCATTGACCTTTAGACTTTGGGAAGGGCCCCACGATATCGATTCCCCATTGATAGAAAGGGCAAGGGGCGAGTATCGACTTAAGCTCTGTTGTGGGTCGATGACTCACGTTCCCATGTCGTTGGCATGCATGATATTTGCGGATGTAACTTTCACAATCTTTCCGAAGTGTGGGCCAATACATCCCCTGTCTCATGATTTTAAGAGCTAGGTTCTTTTCCCCGAGATGTTTGCCACATATTCCCGTGTGAACCTCGAGGATTGCTTGATCGGCCTCTTCTGGGCTTAAACATCGGAAAAGTGGTTCGGTTAAAGCACGTTGATACAACATTGAACCGATTGTGCAATAGTTCCTTGCCTTAAACATGATAGCGCGAGCTTCACTTTTTTCATGGGAAGTTTGTTTTCTAGGATGTACTCGAGGATAGGGCTTCGCCAGTCAGGATTACTATGAATGTTGTGGACCATCAATGTGTCGATAGCGGGGGATTTCAGGCTGTCAACATATACTGGGTCGAGGTTCATTTTCAGATTGGACGAGGCTAACTTGGCGAGGGAATCAGCCCACTGATTTTCTGTTCTATCAACATTGGAGAGTTTCCAGGAAGAGAATTTCTTGAGCAGCTCTTGTGTCATTGCAAGGTATTTAGCCATGTTTTTATTGTGAGTCTTAAACTCTCCGCTTATTTGCTTAACTACCAGCTGGGAATCGCCAAATATGTCGATGATATTTACCTCGAGATCCGTTGCCAATTTTAATCCCGCAATTAATGCCTCGTATTCGGCCACGTTATTTGTCGCTTGGAATTCGAACTTAAGGGCTTGCTGGACTTTAAACCCTTCTGGGCTGATAAGAATTATCCCTGCACCACCAGAATTCGAGGTTGATGATCCGTCAACAGACAACAGCCACGGCCTTAGCTGGGCTTCCTCGGGATCTGACGCTTTGGCCTTGAATTGGAATTCTGCTACAAAATCTGAGAGGACCTGGGCCTTTATGGCTGTTCGTGGTTTATACTCGATGTAGAACTGACTTAATTCGATGGTCCATGCGGCGAGCCTTCCTGTCATATCGGGTTTGTGGAGGATTCTTTTAAGCGGCGCATTTGTTAACACATGAATTTCCCTTGCTTGGAAATAGTGTCGGAGTTTTCTGCTTGCAATAACTAAGGCGTACACGAGCTTTTCGACCCGAGGGTACCGAGTTTTAGCATCACGCAGTGAGTGACAAATGTAGTATACGGGAACCTCTCTTCCTTCGTCGAGTCGGACAAGGACGGCTGCAACTGTTTCGTCGGAACCCGATAGATAAATGCGTAGAGCTTCGCCTGGGATTGGCCTAGTAAGGATAGGAGGATTTGTTAAGAACGCTTTGAGTTCCGTGAAGCTGGATTTACACTCATCGTTTCATTCGAATGGTGATGATCTTGAAGATTTTTTTATGGTGGCGAAGAACGGGAGGCATCTTTTGGATGATTGTGGGATGAATCTTCGCAGGGCTGCTATGCATCCTGTTAGCTTTTGTAAGTCTTTGATGGATTTTCGATCATCCATTTCAAGGATGGCTTTTGTTTGTGCGGGGTCAGCTTCGATGCCTTGCTGTGTGACCAGAAATCCCAGAAACTTGCCAGATGTAAGCCCGAATGAGCATTTGTTAGAGTTGAGGCGCAAGTTAAGCTTCCGAGCATTTTCAAAGGTCTCACGAAGATCAAGTGAGTGGTTAACGGCGAGTTTGGACTTGTTTATCATGTCGTCGACATAGATTAACATGTTTTTCCCTATTTGTGAGCCAAAGATTGTGTCCATCATCTGTTGAAAAGTTGCGCCAGCATTAATCAGCCCGAAAGGCATGACCCGATATCCGAATACTCCTCTGTGAGTAATGAATGTCGTTTGCTCCCAGTCATGAGAATCCATTTTTATCTGATTGTACCCTGAAAACGCATCCATAAAGGAAAGGAGTTCGTTTCCTGCTGTAGAGTCGATCAGCTGATCGATGTATGGGAGTGGGTAGAAATCTTTGGGGCATGCTCTGTTAACATCAGAATAGTCGACACACATTCGCCACTTTTCGTTGTGTTTCTTGACCAAAATGAAATTGGAGATCCATGTGGGGAACTTGACGGGCTCGATGTATCGATGTTTTCGTTCGACACGAGCATTTTACTGTGGTCGATGAGAACATGATTGTTGGTGGGCTATACCATGAAGAGAAAAGAACTCGGTGCATTTTGTATCCAGAAATTCCATTGCATTGTCTGATCGAATGGTTTTGATGGGTTTAGCGAAATGGGTTTGAACATAGTTATAAAAGGTTTGAAACACAGATAGAAAATCAGACTTGTATGCCAATAAGGTAATCCAAGTGTATCGACTATGATCATCCACTAGAGTGATAAAGTATCTAAAATTTCCTTTAGTGGGTACTTTATAGGGTCCCCAAATATCTAGATGAATAAGATCAAAGATATGAGAAGCATGGGGTTCACTCAAGTCAAAAGGCAGTTTGGTGAATTTAGCCACGGGGCAGGTAACACACAATATATCAGATTTGATAGGTTTTGGAATCTCGGGAATAAGATGAAGTTTAGTCATTGGCATGTGACCAAGTCGATGATGCCAAATGCTAGCAGGATCTCCATTATTTGCAAGACAGGCATTAGGTTTTTGTATATTAGACAACCATTTGACAGGATCAGTAGTGTCAACTAGATAATACAGGCCATGTTTGGCCTCTCCCACTATAATAACATTTTGAGATGCACTATCCAAGATAATACAATGACTAGGTAAGAACTTCACTTCACAATTACTGTGCTTAATCAATTTCTGAACCGATAGCAAGTTGTGTTTAAAATTTGGAACACACAAGACATCATTCAAAGACAAAGTATTTGAGATAGTAACTGTACCCGTATGAGTGATATTGACAGTGGAGCCAGTGGGAAGATTGATATGCGTGTTTCGAGCAACAGGTACTGGTCTTTTGAGATTGTGCAGGTGTGGTGTCATATGATCGGACGCCTCAGAGTTAATGATCCAATTTTGGTTGAAGGGCTGGGCAATGTTGCAGCTCATCATTCCAGAGAAAGGTGTCTCAGGTATCTCTCCCCCTGAGTCGGATGCCTGGGAGTTTTCCAGATTCATAAGTTGAGCAAGTTGAGCTAGCTGTTGTGAGGAAAACATAGGTGTATCATTTTCAGAGTCTGAGTATTGAGCCACATTAGCAGATTTTGAAATTCCAGTCCTAGCATTACTTCTCCATTTGGGCTTATTGCCTGCATATGACTGTGAAGTTTTTCTTGATTGAGAGGTGTTTTGATTGCCAAAGTAGTTGGCATGCCACTTTGAATACCCAATGATTGTCCAACATCTGTCTTGAGTATGCCCTTTTCCACCACATGTCGTACATTGATAGATCTTGGAGGTGTTGAAAGAAGGTCCCTTGCCATATAAAGCAACCATGTCCTCAGTTTTATGGCCATATATTAAATCTCTCCGGGCTTCCTCCTGTTGTAACGTTGCAGATACACTTTCAACATTTGACAGAGGTTGAAGTAGTAACAAATGGCTTCTTTGTGGTGAGTACACATCATTTAGACCATTCAAAAATTGAAACAACTTGCTTTCCTCCTTTTGAGTTGCAATATCAGAGAGCAATTTGGTAATCTCGGCAGAAGGGTTGGCAATAGTGGGTAAGACATTTAAAGAATCGAGTTCCTCCCAAATTGTTTTCATAGCTGTATAGTATTCATTAACAGGCATAGATGATTGTTTAAGTTAATATAAATCTCTATTCAACTTGCATTTACGAGACCCATTAGTCAAAGAGAAGCGTTGTTCTAAATTATCCCATATATCTTTAGAAGTGCTCATGTAAATAACAGACTTACAGATGACAGGTGAGAGGTTTGATGTGATCCAGGAGATAACCATGTTGTCGCAAGTTTCCCACATCTCAGCCTTTGCAAGGTCGTCGCTTGGTACTGGTACAGTGCCTTTAACAAAGCCCAATTTCCTTTTTGAGGAAAGGCTAATCTCCATGGATCATTTCCAAGATCTATAATCAGAGCTACCTTGGAGATTTCAACTTGAATGGAGTTGGGACCATCGGATGGGTGCGGGAACAATGGGTTTACCATATCTTGATATGTTAATCGACTATTGGCCATGATCTTTAATGAAATCGGAAAAAGCTCTCAAGAAAAAATTTAGACAGAAAAAGTAGATCTGAAAAATGAGTGTGTAGAAAACACAGATGAAAAATTAATGATAAATCAAAGAGCATATCAGGATGGCTCTGATACCATGATGACAAGCATACAAGCAAGTCACAGCAAAACAGTATTATAAACAAGACAATCACAGAGATCTCAAAACATAGAAAATGCAGAGATGCTTTAAAGATGCCGAGGAGAAAATAGTTTCTCTAATATCAAAATAACTGCATAGTCTCTTTAGTATAGAAAGATAGACATATAAAGAAAGTAATGGGACTGCTAGTCATGTGATTGTACTATCAGATCATGTGACCCTATAACGGACTGTTGTGACAGCTGATCATGAATAGCATGAGACCAATAACTTTTTGGAATCTTCTGAGTATGATGTTGGTCCCATTTATTTAAGTAAGCTCCCCTTAATATAGATATGTATGAACACTTATGCATTAAAATTTTAATCTGACAAATTTTTCATTTTTTACCTTTTAATTAAATTTATATTTAATAAAATATAAATTTAATTAAAATACGGCGTAACCGTACTAAGATGAAACCAAGTACCCTATCACGAAATAATTTAGAGTTCTACGAAAATAGAATTGTAATCGTATTACGGTTCGAATAATTTTATTATTTTCTAGTGGTGAAACCAAAATACAGTTTTTGTAATATTCATACCATTTAATTAAAATGGAATTCCACCGACAAATTAAAAAATGCTAAATTAAAAAATTCCAATTTAAACGCATGGCCTATTTACTTGGTCATGATTTATATTTCTCGGAACCTACTTAGTTGAGCCAATTTATGGAATTATTTATTTTTAAAATATAATTAAAAATAGGATTCAAACCTATAAAAATAATAAAAAATCATGGCTTATAAAAATTTAAAAAAATGAGTAAAAATAATACATATAAAAATTATAAGTCCTATAAGAATAAAAAAGGAAAATAATATAAAATTATAAATCACTTAAAAATAGATTTTGTTTATTAATAAAGAAAAATGGGTAAAAATAATACATATAGAATAATAATAAAAAAGGATAAAAATAATATACTTAGAGTTATAACATGAATCATCAAAACTGAAAATAAAAGGTGATAGAACCAAAAAATAAGTGAAAAATAAAATATCACTTAAAAAAATTTATTAATAAAGAAAAATGGGTAAAAATAATATATATGGAATTATAAGTCAGATAGGAATCAAAAAGGATAAAAATAATAAGTTTAGAATTATAACATGAATCATAAAAAGTGAAAACAACAGGTGGTGATACCAAAAAATAGGTAAAACTAAGGTACCACTTAAAAAGAGATTTCGTTTATTAATAAAGGTGGTGGTACCGACAAATAAGTGAAACCAAAGTACCACTTAAAAATAGGTTTCGTTTATTAATAAGGAAAAACGGGTAAAAATTACATATAGAATTATAAGTCATATAGGAATCAAAAAGTATAAAAATAATACACTTACAGTTATAACATGAATCATAAAAACTGAAAACAAAAGGTGATAGAACCAAAAAAGTATGTGAAACAAAATATCACTTAAAAGGTATATTAATAAAGAAAAACGGGTAAAAATAATATATATAGAATTATATGTCATATAGGAATCAATTAGGATAAAAATATATCACTTAAAAGGTTTATTAATAAAGAAAAATGGGTAAAAATAATATATATTTATAGAATTATACTCCCTCCGTCCCGCTGGATAGTTTACGTACAATGTTTGCACGTATTTCGAGGCTTCAATAAATTATAGTTTCATAATATTTTTTTTAAAAAAATTGAATAAAAGTTTAAACATTAAACTTTTTTTCGGATTTTTTTAAAAAAAATATTATGGAAGTATACTTTAAATGAGTATTGAAAAGCGTGCCGAAAAGTGACGTAAACAATCCAGTAGGACTGAGGGAGTAAGTCATATAAGAATCAATTAGGATAAAAATAAGGGAAATTGTCAAGAATACCAATTTTGGGGTAATTATTTGCAACTCTACTATCTTACTTAAAATCTTGCAAATTTACTATCTTTTTAAACATACAAACAATTAAATTGCAAAAATACCATCTTTATCTTCTCATTCCTTTTTTTAACTTCTGTGCCCTCTCTCTCTCACTCTCCTCTCACTGTCACCGCCACGACATACCTAGACTGTTGTTCCTCCGACGGCGGCAGCGCAAGCACGGCGGCAACAAAAGAGCACGGTGACGGAAACACCGACAAGCTTTTCTCCGGCGGCGGAAGAGACATTCGTTTCCGCAGAGATTTTTTGGAGGCCTTGCTATCCGACGCATTTTTGCCGGAATCTTCCTTGTTGGCCGAAGATCCAAAGCTGGTGGTGCAAGCAACGATGTTTAACAACCTTCTAACATGCACCGTGGCGCCCTTTTTGTCATAGTCCTCTGCTATTGATATAAATGGGTAAATTCGACAATCTGCCTACCTGCCTACATCTCAGTACAGAACGAGAAAAGTGGGTTTGATTGTTTTTAGTTGATTTTGGGGTTGTTTTTAGTTGGTATTAGTATTGGCCCCGCAGGGACATTCATTTTTCGCCATTTGCAACCACCTGTACAACTTATTTTGCAACTAAACGTAATTTTTAACAGATTTGCAATTGTGGTTGCATATATGGTTACTAGCGGTTGAAAGATAGTATTTTTGCAATTTATTTTAAAAACTGACAGTATTTTTACAAAAAGTTTATAAAATTTAGGTATTTATGAGAAAAGCCCTAAAAATAATACACTTAGAATTATAACATCAAAAAAATAAGTGAAACAAAGCAAAAAAAAAAGTGAAACAAAGGTAACACTTTTTAATAGGTTTCGCATATTAATAAAAGTTATTAATTAACAGGGCATTAGCACAGTTTTTCGACCAGCATTGTTTAATAAGTTGTGCAGGTGCAGCGAAGCTAGCTGGAATTGCCATGGCTGACAGTTTTGTGGAATTTCGACAAGTGTAATCATCTTATAAGGATCAAGATTTCTCTCGAATGTGACAACAAGCAGGATTGAATTAAAAAGAGAGGAATCACATACAGTTGATGTAGAGTCATGGTAGAAGAGAATAGTAGTGATATGGACACGACTAAGAACTAACACATTGTCTGAATCTAGTTAGGTGTAATGGAACTAAAAACGTAAAGCCAATTGATCAAAATGATAACAATTGAGTGATTCATTGTTGCTTTAGAGTAATGCACTACAGAACCGAGGAAAGCAAGAAGAATCTAAAAGCACAAACAAGAAGAATCTTTCATGATGAAAGTGATATTAACAAACAAAAGTTTGTTGCTCTGAAAACCTTGTCCACTCATTCCTTATAGCTTTATTTTGTACCTCCACAGCACCGGAACTTTGTTTTACAATATGTTATACGATTATATTTAGTTTCTAAATACGTTCATCCCACTTTTGCAGTGCAAATTTTGTAGTGAAATTATGTCAAATTTACATTCATTACCACTTGTTTTCGTTTTTTGAATACGAGTGAAATCGAAAGTAATTTAGTTACCCTTCACTTACTTTCCTTAATTCTTTAGAACTGGGGAGCAAGGTGAAAAACCATCTTGGTTGGTCTTCAGAAACTGGGGTCATAAATTAAAGGTAGTTATTCTCAAAACAGAGTACAATTATTCAAGCTACGCTACCCCATAAAGTTAATTACTCACTGGCAGGGCATTCACCATACAATTTACATCTGCATTGCAAAAGGCCATTCCATCTGCATTGCCACTACTACATTTTGTGTTTGGTTCCTGAATGGCTGAAGCAATTGGGTCCATTGTTGTCGGAAGGCTCACTGATTTATTGAGTGAAGATGCTCAAGTTCTGCAGGGGGTGAAAGATGAAATTGAACAAGTGGTAACCGAACTCAAGCGGATGAAGACATTTTTACCAGATGCTGATTCAAGGCTGCATCAACAAAAAATCCTAATTCTGCTTGCGGATGTACGAGAGCTTGCCTATGATGCTGAACCTGTCGTGAAACTTTACTTGTCAAAGCTTTATCATCCCCTGGAATAATAATGCAGAGGATGTACACAAGGACCAGGGCGGAACCATGAATTTAGGATTGGGTGGGCTTGACTAAGTCTTCACCAAAACTTCACGCGCCGATCACCCATTTCATAAAATTCATCGATCATCGCTTCTATGTCAACTTTTTTAGCATATTCTCTCTCTATATATATAACCATAATATCTCCCAAAAATGCATCATCCAACTTGCTAGAAGAACGGTCTTGAGAATTTTCATAGCAGAAAATGCTCTTTCAGTTGATGCCGTGGAAACAGGAAGAGTTAAGATAAGACCGATCAACCTATCAATCATAACAAAAGATTTTCACTTTCTGGTCTTGACCAACATGTGACATAGCTCGGAATATATTTTGAAATTTAGCACTACCAACAACATCAAGCTCATAGTGTTAGCAATCTTGTACGATAAAGACATTGTTATATATATATATTGAATATATAACTACTTCACAAAAATATTGTTAATTCTTAAATCACATAAACATATGAGAATTAACAATTAAATTAGGAGAAGGGTTTGAGAAAACAAACAGAGATTGGATTTAATCTCGAGTCCAGAAAACTGTCTCCTTAAAGCAGTTTCGCCCCGCACCATCCGTGTTTAGCGACCTGCTTCCCAGGATAAAACGAGATACTAGTATAATCGATAGATCGAATATACTCTCAGCGAACTTGAACTGAGCCCGAGAACTATCACCGGAATATTGGAAAAATTTAAGACTAAAGAGACCGAGAATGAAAGAGATGACTCTTATTTCCTCGACTTAATAAAACTGGTGCCCTAAGACTCTATTTATAAAGAGAGGCTTGAAAGGACTTTTTTTTCTTTTCGATGTGGTACATGGTATTTATAAGAAAAACTAAGGAATAGGTTTGTGCTACTCTCGATGTGGTACAAAACCACTTTTCATATTAAAAGGTAAAACTTTGGAACATCAGTTCTCATTCACCTTTTACTCATTTTGAGCGTGTTAATATGCGTTGGAATTCCCTCGAAGAGAAGAATACGTTCCAATAAATACACACCACTAACACATAATGTGTCTCACTCATATAGAGTCTCAAAATGATTAACAACTTAGTCTAAAATACTAAGTTTGTCCAACAATCCCCCACAAATGAGATTGATGGTCCAGTAGCACGCACCATATAGACAGACAGACGCGGAGCTTGACTTGGTGATAGTTCCGGCGGTCAGATATAGCATACGATAGGTAGAGAATGCTCCTTGAACCTTCGCTCGAATAAGTATATCGACTTTACTGGTAGACAGTATGACGCGATGTCCTTGAACTGTTCGACCGTTTGTGTAAACGATGACATACTCATCACTATATCTTTCCTGACTCATTCAGTTCTCATGATTATGTCCATTTTGGCCCTGGAACATCGTCCTGGTTCTGCAAGAGTTTCTAAAGAATTGTGCCTCGCAATTCTCCTTTGAAGCGGCCATACTTCTCTCTTACATAGGTGATCTTTATCTTATAGAGTAACCCGCGTTTACTTAACCGAATATTATGTATTCAAACTTGAAATCCCTGTATTCGTCAAAGATCATTAAAAGCATAAAGCTTAACCTCGTACCTTACGGGTCTCACTGTTTCATCATCATAGAAATAGGCCAGGGGTTACCCCCACAGTGATTTGGTCATCATGATTTAGTTGTCCCATTGAACCAAGTTCTTGGGATCTCCAGTCAGCAAGGTTGGGTGTCCACCATGACGCCGTTAAGCAATAGGCAAGGCCCATTCCTCTCGATGATTTGACAACTATCTCTCGGTCTAACTAGATTCCCTTGGCTTAAACAGATTCGCTCAGTTTAACCATCTGGTTAGTGGATCCAAACATTATCATTTAACTTTACATAGTCAATCATGATAATTCTCGTTGAGAATAGTTGTTTAATGGTATTATGTCCTCATCATAGATGTGAGACATACCATTTCATACACAATAATGTGATCTCCCAATTTGCATATTGATTACACGATATATGCATATTGAAGACACATTTTCCTTGTCATTTAGGAATATCCTTACAAAGTGGCTACTCGGCCTTTTAACTGCATTTATTTTATGCACCAGACTCGTATTCCATCATGAATCGAGCTAAGTTTAGGATTTCCATGACACGACTGCTAAGTGTGAAATGTATTGTCGAATGACTTTTAAGTTCTTAAAGTCAAATATCTAATTTACATACTATATTCACATAGTACAATTAGATATCTTTCGTATTGAAGTCCAAGCTCACGAGCACATATCATACACCTTAAATCTCATTGCAATCACTTCCAAGTGACCAATTTCCATTGTACTCGTGCATCTACCCAGTTTACCAACTGTGTAGCCTATGTCTAATTTTGTACAATTTTAAAAAGTACAACAGACTTGCAATCCTTCTTGAGAGATCCTTGTTCATCTACGCTTGGATATATAAATCCATTCCAGCTATGACAACTTTAGCTTCGTTAACCTCTTCAAAATTCACATCACCAACATGTGACATGTATCATCTAAAACTTTTAAAGTCACGAAGATTGTAATCTTCAAATCAAAACTTTTCAATCTCATCAAGATTTTCAGAGATGATCCTCTTGTCATTACTTCTCGTAATGATCAGATCACTCACATGCAATCAATTATGACTTGCATATCATGTGTAAATAACACATGCACACTTGTCAATTCTCTGATTTTGAATCAGTTTGACATCTCATATTGACATATTTCATATTTATGAAATAACTTTACTAGTTATTACTTAAGGCTTCACTTGTTATTGATATTACCAGCTTTTAGCGTCCCAAAAACCAGCAATTTCAGTTTGCATCATTACCGAGTTTAAGCATCCTTAAACTGGCAATCCTTATTCACATAGCAACCAATATTGAGCGTCCTCAAAATGGCAACCATGTCATTTATTTGAAGCCATTGCTTATCATAGCAATATCAAATTTAATATGCCATCATTTCGTGTCAATGTTGTTTCACTCAACATGATCACCGAAAATACAGATTTTCTACTCTTGCTTTATCTAGAGCAACCCTCGGGTTCACGTAAATAGATATTTCTCCAAATATCTATTTAGAAAGACCATCTCAATGTGCATTGATGCACTTTTAAATTTCACAATACGATAATTTTAGTATCATCTTAATGAACCTTATTCTCAAAACTCGAGAATATTTCATAAATTATATAAGGTCATCACTTTCGACTGTAATATTTTTGTATCAGTCTGACCTTATACTTCCTTCAGACCCAGATATATTTTCCCAATTTAAAAATTCATTTAGGTCCTAATGCTTCTATCTCGTAAGAAGATCTATATATTTTTTTTAAACAAGATTCTGTCAAACAGAACCACTCTCTCTATTTCTTAACATCCTTTCCCCCACAAAGGACATAGAGAGAACATGCACAATCCATTTTCTAGTACACGTGCTAGAAAATCTTGATTTATTGACTCTCAGTAATAGTCAAATTTTCTCTTGATATATTCACTTATCAAGAAATTATACGTGAAGCGCATTGCTTCTATTAAATTTACGAGTTCACCTTCAAGCAAATTATCAAGACATTCGGGACTAGCGATTATCCAAGTCTTTTGCTCTCTTCAGGTTCATCCTCACATTCATCCAATAACTCGTAAGTTCATTTAGATGACTTTTAATTACAGATCTACTAGGATCTACTAGCTTATCGCATAAGCATTCCTAAACTCTGTAATAGTATTCTTACGAATCTCAAAAATTAGATTCATATATCGGATATTATTAGACTCAACCATTGTCTATGTATCCATCCAAAATATCTCAATTGATTTTGGATCTCATGCTACCAACAGAGGTATTGATATTAAGTTTCGAGATACCCCCACATTTCAATTATTTTCAAGAATGTTTCATTACATTCCACTATTCATAGAAAATTCAATAATTTTCTATTTTAGATACCCCCACAATTTTAATATTTTACAGAATGTCAGAAAATATTCCAAAACTAATAGGAAATTTAATTATTTCCTTCTGTGGTATCATGTTTAAGGAACGATTAGCCCTTCGTAACTAATATCCTCAAATTCAGTGATAGTCTGAGCTGATCACAATCGTTTTGCATCTTTTTCAGAGCGCAACTCAAGTCTGCATCTACTCCATTTATATAATGCGAGTAAGGTGCAACGACCTCATGAATATTCACGTTGCAAACAGAATTTGCCCGGTGATTATTCATCATCAAATTTATTCACAACCATCTTAATTATCTGTATTAAGTTGGATTTACCCTTGAGTTTATAGAGCACACATCTCTCTATTTAGCTTCAATATTGACTCGACTACGAGTACGAGTGACAAATGTTTTACTATCAAACTAGACAGTAAACACGTATCGTGTCACTACCTCTCATCTGAGCAGGTTTTACGTTATTCATTAAAACCTATAAGATTTTAATATCATGTTAAAAGAACTTCCCGTAGTTCTTATCATTAAAAATTCAATTACCGAATTTCTCGAAAATATTTACATGGTTCACACGAACCTACATTTATGGCTCACCTACTGGTACAACCAGAAAAGGCCCAAGGAAGAACATAAATCTTCAATAAACCCACATTCAGTGATCCTTGATCAACTGATGCGTTAGGGTTAACAACTTTTCGGATTCTCTCCGAAGTTCAGCATAAATACTGATATCAATATTCGCCGTATTAAGTATCACATGGATCACTATAATAGGCTCGTGTGTCACTGCCGCAGCAGACCGACACCAACACGTGAAATTACTATTTAACTGGAGGAAAAATCCAACCAGAAAAATATAATTTATGTGCCGACCCATAACCTGTACTCCAGGCCCATTAGGTTTTTTAATGTGGAGAATCCTGAGTAATTGTAAATCTGGTTCACTTCAGCTGCCCACCTCGTCACATTATTTAACAACAAACATGTTACTGCATTCTATCCAGTATTACAAGTTTGTGATATAACTCCATTATTAAAGATTAAACAATAATAATTGATGCCTTATCATCACTCAACAATGATTAAAAAATTAATCACCAAATAATCAAGTTCCATCATGAAGGGTCACATTTATGTAGCCATATCATTTAATTGCATAGCAATATCATGTTATGAACTTGCAAACATGCATGTAAACTATAGCATATATGATTCTTGTATCAGTGTACTAATAATTCCAAAATCAATTCAGAATTAAGAAATCAATCACCATGTTAACAAAACATAATAAGCTATCCATTAATAGCAAAAACATGGACGAATTATAAATTTGGGTTTAATCTACCAATTTATAATGATCAACCCGAAAGAGATGTCACCAAATATGTCCACTTGAATATAAGTTGATCATAAATCAATAACCATTAAAGCATCAATAGCCTTATAAGAAACCAATTATCCAACAACTTTGTGCTTACTTTTGCCTCGTACCTGTTAAGCTTAAACAAAGCACCACTTAAAATCAAATTTATATTAATTTCAAGCACATGGCAACAAGTGATCAAAGAAATTAACGCACTAAATTTAATTTAATTAATGAGGCAAATAATGGCCACTCATATACCCATAAATAAATCCAATTTAAACAATCAAATTGACTTTTGCGTCTACTCACAAGAAAGTATGAAAATTGAAGAAAACTGCTTTAAGATTGTTAGCAATCTTGTACGATAAAGACATTGTTATATATATATATTGAATATATAACTACTTCACAAAAATATTGTTAATTCTTAAATCACATAAGCATATGAGAATTAACAATTAAATTAGGAGAAGGGTTTGAGAAAACAAACAGAGATTGGATTTAATCTCGAGTCCAGAAAACTGTCTCCTTAAAGCAGTTTCGCCCCGCACCATCCGTGTTTAGCGACCTGCTTCCCAGGATAAAACGAGATACTAGTATAATCGATAGATCGAATATACTCTCAGCGAACTTGAACTGAGCCTGAGAATTATCACCGGAATATTGGAAAAATTTAAGACTAAAGAGACCGAGAATGAAAGAGATGACTCTTATTTCCTCGACTTAATAAAACTGGTGCCCTAAGACTCTTTTTATAAAGAGAGGCTTGAAAGGACTTTTTTTTCTTTTCGATGTGGTACATGGTATTTATAAGAAAAACTAAGGAATAGGTTTGTGCTACTCTCGATGTGGTACAAAACCACTTTTCATATTAAAAGGTAAAACTTTGGAATATCAGTTCTCATTCACCTTTTACTCATTTTGAGCGTGTTAATATGCGTTGGAATTCCCTCGAAGAGAAGAATACGTTCCAATAAATACACACCACTAACACATAATGTGTCTCACTCATATAGAGTCTCAAAATGATTAACAACTTAGTCTAAAATACTAAGTTTGTCCAACACATAGTGCTCTAATCCACTTCTTAACCCATCAACATCATTTTAAATGATAATTGATAAAAAGTATTCTAAAAAGTAAATTAAAAATAAAATATGATTTTATTATCGGATGCCATACTTATAAAATACACTCTATTCCTCCTCTTTATATAGGTGTACAAACTACGTTATCTAATAAATATTTAAACTCTATTTCTAACAACAAAATCAAAATCAAAATCAATCCAAAAACGGATATTAACATCAAATTCCTGTCTGCGGTACTTGGCCCTTGATATTAACATGTATATTAAGACATCTGATCAAGGGTTCAAAAATGAGCCAGATATGATAAGAGAATTGTTTTTGAATCATACTCATAATGATGTATGTTCAATTCGTATCACCACACTGGTATTGTTTCAATCGTGCCTAGAGGAAGACCCGATGCCAGTATTAGAATAAAAAAAATAATTTTTATATTTTTATAAGATAGAATAAAAAATATAATATATTCACAGCTAACAAATATTATATATTCCCGCAAAATATTATGTTTTGCGGGAATCCGTTGCCCGTAAAATTAGAATCACATACAGTTGATGTAGAGTCTTGGTAGTAGAGAATAGCAGTGATTGATAGAACACATGGACACAGACTAGAACTAACACATTGTCTGAATCTAGTTATTAGCTGTAATGGAACTGAAAACGTAAAAGAAAGGAGGTAAAGCCAATTGATCAAAATGATAACAATTGAGTGATTCATTGTTGCTTTAGAGTAATGCACTACAGAACCGAGGAAAGCAAGAAGAATCTAAAAGCACAAACAAGAAGAATCTTTCATGATCATGAAAGTGTTATTACTCGGCCACCATGCAGGACCTTTAACAAACAAAAGTTTGTCCACTCATTCCTTATAGCTTTATTTTGTACCTTCACACCACTGGAACTTTGTTTTACAAAGTTCAAATCATTTCATTTCATTGGTAATAATTCAAAGAGGTTTTACAGAAGCCTATTCATCTGCATTTCAACTACTACGTTTTGTGCTTGGTTTCAAAATGGCCGAAGCAATTGTGTCAAATGTTGTCGGAAGGCTCACTGATTTGTCTGAAGAAGCTCAAGTACTGCATGGGGTGCAAGATGAAATTCAAGAACTGGTGACACAACTCAAGCGGATGAGGACATTTTTACCAGATGCTGATTCAAGGTTACATGATCAAAATATCCGTATTCTGCTTGCAGATGCACGGGAGCTTGCCTATGATGCTGAACATGTCGTCGAAACTTATCTTGTCCAAGCTTTATCATCCCCTGGAAAAATAATGCAGTGGATGAACACAAGGACGTTTTCAAGAAAGCTCAAAGATGTTAAAAGAAAGATGTCTCTTCTCTTTAATCGCTTTCGTGATTGTAATATCAAATCAACATTAGAATCCCCTGAATCATCAAATTCATCTCATGGACAACCAGGAATGCTAAAGCGATTTCACACTTTCACTACTGTTGAACCAGAGATATTTGTTGGATTTCAGGCCGATGTTGATCAATTGGTTGGATATCTGGTGGATGAAAGTGATGACTCTTACCCGCTCATCTCAATTTGTGGAATGCACTACAAGAAAACAAGGCTAAATACAACTGCATAAATACAACTGGGATTAAATACAACCATATCTGGTTGAATTTAAGATGCGCGGCTAAATTCAACCGAAATCAGTCATATTTAAAAACGGTTGTATTTAGGCGGTTGAATTTAGAAACAAATACAACCGACTAAATACAACCGAATTTAAGTACAACAGGAAACGGTTGAATTTAGCCGCTCTACTTAATTCAACCGAATTCGGTCTATTTTTGCCCCGCCTAAATACAACCGGATAATTACAACCGACACCTATTACAACTCTAAAAGGTTGTATTTAGCCGCCCCTCCTAAATGCAACCGCCTAAATACAACTGTTTATAAATATGACTGATTTTGGTTGAATTTAGCCACACCAAAAAAATTGGAGGGAACTTTCCCGCCAAAGAAATTTAGCTAGAAAAATGAAGCCAAATATCAGCTAAAAATTTTAAAAAATAATTTTTTAAAAATAATTTTTTTAAAAAAAAAAAATCAGAAAAATAAAATTATTATTTATAATATTGCTAAAATACGTAAATAAAGAGTAATAATATATTCATTCTAGATCTTGTAAATAACTTTTTATTATTTTTACATATATTTAACTATTTTCAATTATTTTCGACTAGTACTTCTTAGAAATGTCAAGATCAATATATTTTAGTAATATGATATTTTAGAAAAAATAAATGTATTTTGTTTCCTATTTTAACAGTAAACTATTAGTCTCATACTAGAGTTTAGTCTCATACTGATGTTTCGATTTTTTAAAAAATATTTATGAATGATCCAACCTTAAGGATGTCGGTATCAATATATTTTAGTGACATGATAAATTTTTTGGAAAAAAATAAATATATTTGGTTTACTATTTTAACAGTTAACTAGTAGTTGACTATTAAAAAGGCAAACCAAATATATTTATTTTTTTTCTAAAATTTTTGTCATATCACTAAAATATACAGATCTTGACATACGTACGGTTGGATCATTCAAAAATATGTTTTAAAAATTCGAAACATAAATATGGGATTAAACACTAGTTAGAAATACTGGTCAAACTACCATTTGACTATTAAAAAGGCAAACCAAATAAATTTATTTTTTCTAAAATTTTTGTCATATCACTAAAATATACAGATCTTGACATCCGTATGGTTGGATCATTCAAAAATATTTAAAAAAAATCAAAACATCAATATGGGATTAAACACTAGTAAGAAGTAATGGTCAAATTACCATTTGACTATTAAAAAGGCAAACCAGATATATTTATTTTTTTCTAATTTTTTTGTCATATCACTAAAATATACAGATCTTCACATCCGTACGGTTGGATCATTCAAAAATATGTTTTAAAAATTCGAAACATAAATATGGGATTAAACACTAGTTAGAAGTACTGGTCAAACTACTAGTTGACTATTAAAAAGGCAAACCAAATATATTTATTTTTTTCTAAAATTTTTGTCATATCACTAAAATATACACATCCTGACATCCGTATGGTTGGATCATTCAAAAATATTTAAAAAAAATCAAAACATCAATATGGGATTAAACACTAGTAAGAAGTAATGGTCAAACTACCATTTGACTATTAAAAAGGCAAACCGGATATATTTATTTTTTTCTAATTTTTTTGTCATATCACTAAAATATACAGATCTTGACATCCGTACGGTTGGATCATTCAAAAATATGTTTTAAAAATTCGAAACATAAATATGGGATTAAACACTAGTTAGAAGTACTCGTCAAACTACTAGTTGACTATTAAAAAGGCAAACCAAATATATTTATTTTTTTCTAAAATTTTTGTCATATCACTAAAATATACAGATCTTGACATCCGTACGGTTGAATCATTCAAAAATATTTTTAAAAAAATCAAAACATCAATATGGGATTAAACACTAGTAAGAAGTAATGGTCAAATTACCATTTGACTATTAAAAAGGCAAACCAAATATATTTATTTTTTTCTAAATTTTTTGTCATATCACCTAAATATACAGATCTTGACATCCGTACGGTTGGATCATTCAAAATTTTTTTAAAAAAAATCAAAACATCAATATGGGATTAAACACTAGTAAGAAGTAATGGTCAAACTGCCATGTGACTATTAAAAAGGCAAACCAAATATATTTATTTTTTTCTAAAATTTTTGTCATATCACTAAAATATACAGATCTTGACATCCGTACGGTTGGATCATTCAAAAAATGATCAATAAAACTATATTATTATTAACCAAAAATTAACTTTTAACTAAACATAATAATTATTATTTTTAAAACACACAAAAAATGATCAATAAAACTATATTATTCAATCAGTACTATTATCTTTTTTAGTAATAACCTCTCTAAAATAATATTTTTCTTAAAGTTCCAACATAATAGAAATATTATATTTTTATTCTCAAAAAACTATAAAATCGCTATAATAATATTTTTAAAAAATTATGAACATATACGTGTATTAATATAATCATCACGAAGTCATATCATATAAAAAGATAGAAATAAAAAAATTAATGAACAAATTTAAAAAATTCAATTCAAGATATTTTAGTTTAAAAAATTATATAATATTAAAAAAGATTTATGCATCCGTACATAGCACGAGTTTTAAGCTAGTAATAATAATAGATTGACACTCCTAAATTTAACCGGATGCGGTTGTATTTAGAGCCATGTCAGCAATCCGTGTGAATTATATCTAACGTACCAAAATCAGTTAGTATCATAACAATCCAATGGTTGGAGTTACTTTTTATAATAAATATTTATAAATCAAAACAAAACCAAATTATATATATAAAAAATTTAACCCTGACCCCCCTATCCCTCACCCCTATCCCTCACGCACTACTCCCTCCCCCTCCCCTGTTTCCGGCAGTCTAGTTTTCTGTCTTTTGCACCAGTTATTAGTAAATAATAATGGAAGGAGTTCAAGAAGATAATACATGTAGCATGCAATGTACAGAATATACATACAAAAACAATAGCCCTGCTGGTGGTATATGTGTGTTTTGCTGGCAAGAAAGACTAGGAAAATTAGCAGTTTCTTCTCCTTTTCCTGTTTCCAACACTACTGTTAGCTTTCATTCTTCTCCTTCATCTTCTCCTTTTCGTCCTCCTTTTACATCCAGCAAAAAATCAAGAATCACATTTCTCACAGCCAAGAACAAAAATGACCCACCTTCCTCTTCCACCTTTTCTACCTCCAAAAACATCATTTTTAACCGCAGTAAATCCTCAGTCATTCATCGGGTTTGTGCAGCAAATTTTACAGATTCTGAGAATACTGAAGATTTAAACACACCCCAGAAATCAAGATTTTGGAAATACATTCATTTTTCTCGGCGGCATAAACACAAACAGTTGGTGTGTACGATAAGAGAATGTACAGCTTCTCTTTGTAATTTGAGTCTAATTTGTTTCTCGCCGGAATCTGATATTTTTCCGGCGAGATTTTTTAAAAAAAATCTGGTGCTCGTTAATTCGACCGCATTCGGTCGAATTTAGAACAATACTTTTAACCATATACGGTTGAATTTATAGTTTAGGCGGATTTTTTAAATTTTTTTCAAAAATTCAAATTTTTGGGCGGGATTTTCAAATTTTAGGTAAAAAAATAAATTCGACCGCTTTCGGTCGAATTTAAGCGGTTGTATTTAGCCGCTCTTATACTAAATACGACCGATTTACTAAATATGACTCGAGCATTTTCGACCGGTCCCAAAAACGGTTGTATTTAGTTAAATACAACCGAATCCGGTTGTATTTAACTAAATACAACCGTTTTTTGGGCGGTTGTATTTAGGCGTTTTTTTTTGTAGTGATGGGAGGTCTGGGTAAGACAACTCTGGCTGAAAAAATATACAATCATTCCACCATCAAGACTCACTTTGCTGGTTTAGCTTGGGTTTCCATTTCACAAAAGTGGCAAAGGAGACAAATTTTGCAGCGAATACTTATAGGTCTCGTATATGAGATGAAAGAGGAAATATTTACTTGGGACGAAGGCAAGCTAGTGGAGAATCTGCTACAAATCCAGCAAAAGAAGAAATGTTTGATAGTACTTGATGACATTTGGTCAAATGATGCTTGGGATTCTATAAAGGCGGCTTTCACTGCTGAAAAATCTTTAAGCAAATTAATGCTTACAACTCGTAATGTTGATGTTGCTCGGCATGCAAATCCAAAAGGATTCATTCACCAACCAGAATGTCTAAGCCCAGATCAAAGTTGGGAGCTACTTCAGTTGAAAGCGCTTCCTACAAGAGGAGGTTATCTAGGTACATATGTAATTTACACGCATTCATTATGTTTCATTTCATATGTTAAGTAAAACTAGACTTGGAAAATCCAATAAAATACTCTAAAACTTCTAGAATATTGACAATAAATGTAGTTAAACCAATTTTAGAACTTACAAAAAATCAGTTGCAGAAGAATATGTTGCATAGTGTCAAATTACTGTCTTGCCTATTTCTAACTGTTTCATTTTAACTTAATTAATAGGCCAATCTCAATATTGTGTAGGCTTATACAGATATTTCTTCTTTTTTTGTCTGTTACAGACATTGCTAGAGATTATAAAAAGATGGAAAAAATGGGAAGAGAAATGGTTAGAAATTGTGGCGGTCTTCCACTAGCTATAATGATTTTGGGGGGAATTCTCGTAACAAAACCGACCTTTGATGAGTGGAAGAAGGTGTACGATGATAGTATATCATCTCTAAAAGAAGGGAAGGGGTTTGGAAAAAACCAACAAGAACAACTGTTTGACAATTTAATTCGGAGTTACAACGTTTTGCCCCCTCAACTGAAACCATGCTTTTTATATTTGAGTAAATTTATGGAAGATGAATGGATAGATGCAGAAAGTTTATATCAGTTATGGATTGCTGAGGGAATAGTACTATCAAGTGACAAAAGGAAAGGAGAGACAATGATGCAAGTCGCTGAATCTTACATGGGAGAACTGGTCCATAGGAGTATGGTTCAAGTGAGATTTAATGATTTGGGATCATCGCTTACGAAATTCAAAAGTTGTTCTCTGCATGACCTTATGAGAGACCTATCATTATTCCAGGCAAAAGGAGAAGATTTTTTCGAAGCAATTGATATTGGGGAAGGAAACGACTTGAATCTCAATCATTATGATGTCTCTCGGGTTGCTAAAACTAGACAGCTTGTATTTTATGACAAAAGAGTCGTAGAAGCTAATTCTTACTTTACCGGGAAACCAAATCACCAACAATACCGATCAATTTTATTTCGAAATGTGGATCGTGAAGATGAAAGTCAGCAACTACGATTGGGACTGTATTTGGCCAATTTTAAGTTACTAAGAGTTTTGTCTCTTGAAAATGTAACGCATAGTAGACGATCCGTTTTAGGTACCTTTTCTGGTACAAATATTGGAAGAGTATTAGGCAGCCTTGTTTACTTGCGCTATCTCAGCCTAAGGGGTTCTAATTTGAAAACTTTTCCATGGATACATAACTTGGTGCTGCTACAGACTCTCAACCTAAATGTGCCGGATGATATTTTTAAGTCACCGGCGTCAAGTAATGTTTTGGGCAAGTTGGCATTTTTGCGTCATTTGTATTTACTTCCTTGGGTCTCTCTCAAATCAGTGAAGAAAACCAAATTAAGGTTTAATGGGCTGAGCAAATTAGAGACACTCGAAAATTTCAATACTGAGTGGTGTGAGGTTAAGGATCTGCCAAAATTATCCGGTCTTCGAAAATTTCAATACTGAGTGGTCTATTGATTATTGTCCAATGTTGGAGGAGCTTCCAGAAGAACTCATATTTCTCAATTATCTTCGAGAACTAATATTGGAGGGGCTGTCTTCACAATTGTAAATGCTATGGCATGTAGGAATATTTGAAGTTTGACGACACGCATAACAAAGATTGAATGATGTATTCGACATTTTAATCATCAGAAATATATCGAGGTAATTTCTTAGTTTTAGGAAAAAGCAAATTAAGAAAACCAATTATGTTTACTTTGCAGATGACTAGCCGGTAGTATTTGTAGAGGTTGATTGAATAGATGCATAACTGAGAAAACATAGCTGTAAAAACCTAGTCTATAACAAATGCAATGACTGGGATGCAACTTGGTTTAGTTTAGTCTACAACATAGCGCTGGTACACTTAACTATTGTGTTAACCTATGTACGCATATCTCATCCACATGTTCCAACAGAGCTTAGGCCTACTGAAATATGAAATTGCAGATAAATAATTGCACGAATTGCACGAATCTGTAATTATTATAATTTTAGTGTTAACTACATTTAATGGTTTATAACCAACTATAAACAGTCCCAGATCAAAGACTAGATGACTGCCACAATGATCTGAAGTTCTTTAAAAATAAACTTTGCATCAGATTTCTTCACTAAGAATAAAACTACCCTCGTATATAACGTCACCGAATTATATTAGATTCTTATATCTAGGAAGTTATCCTAAAGAACTTTATAATAGAAAAGTGGTCGTTTCAGGTTGGTCCATCAGAAGCAGCCTAAATACGAAACACAAGTAGCAGACTGAAAAACACACAAAAAGTCCAAAATTTCTGAGTAGAAGAATTAGTTACTGCTTACCTATCCAAAACTTTCCAACTGACTACTCCTGTTTCCCGTTCTTGTTTGATAAGTATAGATTTTCCTTCATTTTTCTTTGTCTGGTTTGCATCCTGAGGAACCTCGTTTGTTTCACCATTTACAATAGGTTTTGAAATTTTATTATCGATGTTCAAGCCTTCTTCATTATCTTCCACATATTCTTCCAGCTTCCCTGCATTTTCCATTAGCTTCTGGAACAGTTGTCCATTGTTTGACAGTTCCTCAAAAGTTCCTTCCTCTTTCACCTTTCCTTCATGCACTAGAATGACTCTGTCTACTTGTGAAAGAAAATGTAGTTGGTTTGTCACAAGAACTCTTGTTTGCCCTCTTAGTTCTTCCTTAATACATTTTTCAAAAACCTGGAGATGCAACAGCAGTTGTATCGAAATATCAACAGCGACTACAATTATAATAGCCCAATGTTGTAAACCATGAAAAAATTGTTGAGGCATGTAGCCCATGTAGTGTACACAGAAGTGTAAATTTACCCCTTAGCTATGCTCAGCGTCGTTCTAGTTTCTACAGAGTAGGAAAACAGAAAACATAACCTAGCACCACTTAACTCATTATTGTTATTAAAAGTAAAGCTACCTGTCGAGCCACATGGGCATCCAGGAGCACTTAAAGTAATGATATAAGATACTTTTCCTGAATATTGTATTCACCTGTTGATATAGCTAGTGAATTGTTTTGTCAGTGACATGTTATGTTAGCTAGGGGTGAGCGTGGTGCGGGCGGTGCGGTTTTTTTCCTAAACCGCAAACCAAACCGTACATGCGGTTTGATCAAATTTCCAAACCGCAACCGCACCGCGTAACCTCAAAAACCGTATAAACCACACCACAAAAAAGCGGTGTGCGGTGTGGTGCGGTGTGGTGCGGTTCACTGCGGTTTATACATTACAAGTTCGAAAATTTTAAATAAATACAAAACTTAAATTAATTAAATTTCCGAATAATATAACAAAGTCGCCAATATTCTTCAATAATACAAATTAGAAATTTCACACTGTAAAGTTTAACGTAGAAACTTGGCTCGGCAATTAATGATTTATCTCTTAAATATGTGGATTTGTACCATGTGTCTCATTATTTTTGAAGAAACACAAATAGGATGGTCACCACGCAACAAATCTTGCAGAATCAAGATGATCACTAAGTAAGCACTCCTAGTATGTTAAATGGAATCAAACTTAATAAATGGAATCATGAAATATAACTATTATATATATATATATTAAATATTGCGGTGCGGTGCGGTTTGAACCGCATTTCACCAATATAAAACCACAACCCGCACCGCACCGTACCGCACAGTTTATTAAAAATTCAAACCGCAACCGCACCACGAAAATTAAAAAACGCGTTTTGCGGTGCGGATTGGTGCGGTGCAGACGGTTTTTTTGCGGTTTGTACGGTTTTTGCTCACCCCTAATGTTAGCCCAGAAAGTAATGAGATATATGTAGAACAAGGAAAACACACAACCCAAACCTGTGTTATTATATTTAGAAGCATAATAATGGAAAGCGCAGGACTGCGAACAACGAAAGTGATGTAAATGCCTTTGTCGGTGTTAAGTCTCCTCCAAGTAAAGAAAACAATCCAAATGATACCACAATGACGATAATGGGAATACTGTTAAGCATAACCCTGTTGCACTGAAAGACAAGAATAAAGAGTATCATAAATTATGATCAAACTAAAGGAATATAACAATTGCAAAGTAATTATTAAATCTGGACATAGAACATGATAAGCTTACAATATTACTATTACTAAGACTATAATTTTAGGAGATGAGCTCTTTACTTTAATTTGCCAACCTCCTTTAATGAGGTTGTTGTCCTCTATTTATATCAAGTCCCAACTGGGCTTTATCTTACAAATTGGGCCTTCTTGGGCTTTACATTATGTTCCATAATTATACTAACTAGGACTCTTTTGGGCCGTCTTGTCTTGGTCCAACATTTGTCCTCCTCCCAGTTCAAGCAACTATCTTTAGATTTGCGCTTTTATTTCGGGACCTGAGAGTTAGTAAAATGAGCAAAGCGTGGTAAAAAGAATAAAATAATGAGAGGATTAAATGTTAGTAAAATAAAAATAAAAAAGACAAGGGTATTGAGATAGGAGTGAATGTGTTGTGCATATTGTTGTACTTTAACTTTACTTCTTTTCTTCTTCTTCTTTTTCCTCCTTTTTTTCCTTCTTTTTTTTTGAAACGTATAAGTATTTTGGTTTTTATTTTCTGGTGACTATTGATTGGACATTGTAGCATTGGACTGTTCGGCTTCTGTTTCACTTAACAAAAGCGTAGCGGCTGGCCGGATTATTCTTATTCCACCTCAAATTCTCGACTTCTGCAGTAACCGCATGTAAGTCATCTTCCACCTTCTATATTGCCTTTTGTTGTTTTCTTCTTTTACATCTTGCTTCTCTTGATTTAGTTTATTCGATTTCAATCATTTAATGGAATCAATCTAGTTCGTCATCTATCGTACCATTTCTGGTCGAGATCCGGTAAGCGACCCCTCGAGGAGGGTGATCAAGAGTCCTTCCTACATTTGAATAGTCTGGAGATTCTTGACTTTAGAGCAGTGTGGGTCCTTCGATTTTATTGAAAGAGGACGAGTTCTTGAGGAATTTCCCTATTTGGCCTCTTCCCTCGCCTCCCCCGGAGTCCTGGGACCTTAAAAAGAGACGACAGGTTGTTGAAGATTGTCTTCGGTTAGGTAGGGAAGAGTTCGAGGGAAGAACAAGTTTAAACTATCTGAGTCATTATATTACAAGGATCTCCAGTTAACAAGATAAAGTCGTATGTGGATTTGTCGAATGGGTATCGATACCGAGTACCGACACTGATGAATGGGTTGTGGAGATGCCGGAATTTGGGATGCACGGATACCGATGATATTTTTTCCACTTGGGCTTCGGTTGCCTATGCATCCTTTTTTCTTGGCGATGTTCGAGGCTATTGGATGTGGGGTTAGTCAGTCGAAGCCCAACTCCATTGCCCAGCTTAGTGGATTCGTCGCTCTTTGTTGTGATAGGAATAGAACTCCTTCTTTTAAACTTTTCTTTTTGATATATGCAGTTAGGTATCACGACGGACATGTTTATTTTGACTGTCCTTATAAGAGGGTTAAAATTGTCAGTGTTCGATCTTCCAATTCTGGGTACCATGCTAGGTGGCTGTATTTCGGGGGGCCTGATTTAGAGTTTGTGAAACCGTGTGGTAAAGTGAGCCAGCTTACTATCGATTACTTAAATAACCTCGAGAAGTACGATGTGAGGTATCTGAATGAGTTTCATGGGTTGAGGTCGATGTACACACATCTTTAGTTAAACGAGCCCGATTTTTTGGAAATGCATGATTGTAGGGGATTTTCAATCGATTAATTACTTTTTCATATATTTTTTATTTACTGCTTGTCTCCCCCTTTTTTTTGTATTACGCGTTGATTCTTTTCCTTCTTTTGTTTTGTTTTAGTGGCTGGAGCTTCTTTGCAGAAGGTTTTGGACAACGGGATTAGGAAGGAGATGGATAAGGCTATGATGTTGCTCATTCAGCGTTCATCGAGGAAGAATACTGATGGAGTGTGTGCTGGCACTTCTAGGGTCGGGGCTTCTGGGGCTGGGCACTCTGTGTCCATCGAGTTGTTAGATGATCAGGGAAACAAAGTTGTGGAGGCTCCTGAGAAGGTTGTGACTGATGCTGATCTGGGGGATTTGAATCCTCGGAGAGAGAGGGCGTTGTGAGGTTGATGATGTTCATTTAGGAGGAGGAGATTTTGCCGAGCCAGCTTTGGGAGGTAGTGGAGTGAATAAGACCATCACCTTGGTCAATAGTAGGGTTCTTATGTCCAACACTGGCGAGCCTCGATCCAAGAAGGAGCTTGTGAGGGTCGAGATTCAACCCAACGAGCGTTGGACCGGAGGGACAACAGTGTCGCTGAGGGCTTTTAATCATTTTCATCTTCCCCAAGACGCGATTGCCTTCGATGGCCGGGCGAGATGACCTTGCTGACAGGTGTAAGAGTCGAGCCGGGAGGGTATGTGAATTTTGTTTTCATGTATTGTTGTCTTCTTTTTTATTATATATTTTTTTTACTTTGTATTTGTGGTTTGCGACAGTTCCTCGCAGATTTTATGCATATCGTGGAAGAATTTCGTGCCGATGGTAATGATGTGGCTTACAAGAGACTGGAAGCGGAAGTGAGTGCTCTTAGGGTTGAGAGGAAAAAGCTTATGATGAGTTATTCAGAATTGGAGAAGAGATCTACGGAGTTGGTTACTGCGAATACCGCGTTGACCAAGAAGGTGGGAGAAATGGAGGTTTCGGGGCAGTCGAGGGATGCGAATGTGTCGGAGCTCGAGAGGAAGCTTCAAGAAGCTGAGACAGAGCGCGATGACCTAAGAAGTAAGTGTGAAGGCTGGGAGCGCCATGTCGACGGCATGAATGCATCGTACAAACTGATTGTCGATGAGAATGTTGTTTTGAAGGCGGAAGTCCAAAAAGGGATCGAGGACATTGCTAACGCCCTGGGAGATGGTTATGGGCATTGTGTTGCTAGGATGCAGGGGGCGGGGGTGGACACCACGGGGCATTCGTTTGAGGATTACATTGCTGACCTCGCTGCTTTGCAGCCCGATGATCCGACCGATAAAAATTGAAGGCAGGGAATGCCCCGTAGATGATGTATGAATTTTGAATTTTGAGTTTCTGCTGTTGTAAGTCGATGTTTCTTGATTGATGCTATATTGTTAATCGTACTTTGAATGAGGCTTTGGTGGCCTTTAGACATTTTTATGATATTCAATTGTCTATTTGGTAATTTTTATGTTAGTCTACTAAAGTTTTCCATGTTAGGAATTTTAAATGTAAGGTTTTCGTACCACTTGGATTTCACTGGGATGCATTGTCTTTGGTTTGTTTTTGAGTCTGTTTGCGTAGTGCTTAATTGTTGTGTAAGAATGTTTTGAATGTGAAGGGATCGATTATTGCTCATCGTTCGGGAGTACATATATTATTTGTACTTGAAGTCTAATGGGATACATCCAACTTATGTTGTTATTTTGTTTTTTTTTGAAGCAGAGAATGAATTATGACGTTTTCGTAAAGTAATTTTGAAAGCTTTTATAACTTAAATTCCCTCGATGGGGATCTCATAACGACCCTCATTGCATCGAGGGTTGGTTTTTGGTAGGGCCCTGCGGCCTCGAAGTTTTAATCATTACATAAAGAGTTAATCATTGGTAAAATTTCTTGAGGTGGATACCATTCTAGGCATTCTTAATTGGTTGATCATCGAGGTACGAGAGCTCGTAGGTTCCTGTGCTGACGACCTTCGACACTTTGTATGGGCCTTCCCATGTTGGTTTCAA